>NC_091129.1:785000-887500 GCF_040183065.1 Periplaneta americana
ATTATTAAAAGAGAAATGTCGGCGGTTATAAGCCAGTACTGTTTTGTAGTTAGACTTCTTTCTACTTCCACAGATGTAATGGGAGCATATTTGAAAAACACTATGTCACTGACTGTTGAATCCTCTTCAAAAATATAAATTCTGAAGTTTTCTTCTGAAAAAATACTGACTATTTGGCACAAAGCCTTATATCCTTTATTTTTATCCAATACAGATTTTATTTGCTGTCTCACTATGTCCCCAATCTCATCCTTTACGTTTTTTGTATACACCCTTCAGCATTCGTTACTAACTCTATGGACTTGTCCGACACTTTGTTCTAGGCGGGTTATGATTTCTGGCAAAAAATGAAAAAATTTATTTTATGCAAGCCAATTTATCAAAAGCAGGTCCTGTGCACTTTCTATTGCCCTATCGAAGCCATTCACTATTTCTTGGCTATATGAAAAATGCCACAATGGTGCTACTCTGTGAGAGAGAGAGAGAGAGAGAGAGAGAGAGAGCGCGCGCGCTCTCGTCCGGCCTTAATTAAGGATGACCACGAGGATCCGGAAATTAATAGCAAAGAAATATAATCAATTAAATATGAATATTGTTATAAAAATAAAATGTAATAATTAAGCACCGTTGATTATCAATTATAAAATAAAATCTTAGAAGATGACTATAAAATTATACTTATAAATAAAAGATTTTATTTAAAATTAGCATATCCTTAATTAAGGCCTTCTGAGTGGTATAAATGAAACTGTATAATCTGCAGGGAATCTTTAATAATTTGCGAGATGATTTTTTGAATTTCAAAAGATGATATTGATAATTATTGTTTAAAAAAATTATATGTAAATTTTGGTAAAGAGCTCTGAGCACCAAAAAAGAAATCTGTCACTGACCAATTGAAGAGAGGGATGTTATACTTGGCACTAAGGTAGGGGATACAAGGTTCATAAATGGCCCTCTTCTCCTGATCAACCTGATGAGCTTGGTTTAGATCTCTCTCCATGTGTATAGTTGGATCTATGATAATAGCCTTTTGTTGTTGCCTGTTTATTGCTATTATATCCGCACTTCTGTGAGAGTCGTCTTCAGAAATGCAGTGGACCTCTTCATGAACTTCCCAACCCTTGTTCCGAAGAAGACAGGCGATAGCTCCACGGACTCTATGATGCCTGTTGTTACGCAATAATTCTCCTTTCCGACAAAAGCCCAACACGTGGCCAAGAGTTTCTGTCTCGTTGCAACGGGTCGTGCTGAAAGCTCTGCCAGGAACGGAGCGCACTGCAGTAAGGTTGCAGGACATCTTGATTGCATTAATATATTCCGAAGACGACAAATTCTTTTTGGTGTTGACCCATGAATTGGCTTTTGGATATTCTTCATAGATGACTACACCTTTCCCCTTAAGAGGTAACTGACATCAGGATTCAAGAAGTGTTCAGAAATTAGTAGCCGTGACAACAGGCTTTGACTTAGCAACCATAAACGTTGCTCTCTTGTTTCGTAAATTTTCCAAGCCTGCTAATTTCTAAACACTGATTGTTATTTCTTGAAGACGTTTTTACATTGTTTCATATGGCAGTGTTAAAGCGTTCTCTCTCTCACTCTACATTCTCAACATTTCAATAAAATTCTTTTAACACGCTCTGTGTGATATCGTTTGTACGGCAGTTAATTTTCGTGATGTTTTGTTTGGAAGGGATAATTTACAAAGCACTGGCATAAGGAGGCAAAATTTCGTTTCCTGGATTAAATATAAAAGACATTTTCATAATACAAATGAAAGCTATTTGATTTCTTTTATAATTGTCATACATTTTAAATAGATTGCAGATTATTAATTTAAAAGATATGTATTTATTTAGAAGTAAAATATTCACTTAATTTATACATTGTATGATTTAAGCAGAAAATTAACAAATTAATCTTAGACAATGTTACATTAATAAGCGTACTTATTTATTCGCTGAGGAGACGAAAGCTTCTTCATTGCCTTGGGACTTCAGTAACTTCCTCAAATCGATGTCATCTGTATGGAAGTCACGTTACTACAACCTGCTGCATCCTATATCAATTCTGGAGGGGACTATTTATAGTACAGCTTTGGGACCGTTACATCAATGCTGAATGGGACTACTTATATTACAGCTTTGGGACCGTTACATTAATGCTGGAGTGTACTATTTATATTACAGCTTTGGGACCGTTACATTAATGCTGGAGGGTACTATTTATATTACAGCTTTGGGACCGTTACATTAATGCTGGAGGGGACTATTTATATTACAGCTTTGGGACCGTTACCTTAATGCTGAATGGGACTATTTATAGTACAGCTTTGGGACCGTTACCTTAATGCTGGAGGTTACTATTTATAGTACAGCTTTGGGATCGTTACCTTAATGCTGGAGGTTACTATTTATAGTACAGCTTTGGGACCGTTACCTAATGCTGGATGGGACTATTTATAGTACAGCTTTGGGACCGTTACCTTAATGCTGGAGGCTACTATTTATATTACAGCTTTGGGACCGTTACCTTAATGCTGGATGGGACTATTTATAGTACAGCTTTGGGACCGTTACCTTAATGCTGGATGGGACTATTTATAGTACAGCTTTAGGACCGTTACCTTAATGCTGGAGGATACTATTTATATTACAGCTTTGGGACCGTTACCTCAATGCTGGAGGGTACTATTTATAGTACAGCTTTGGGACCGTTACCTTAATGCTGGAGGGTACTATTTGTAGACCCATCCGATCCTATGGCATGAGTATAGATTCTGTATAGACTTACAGTTTTTGATAAAACGTATACAAACCTGAGGCTATGTTTCATTTGAAGGAATTATATGTGTGTGCAGCATTGCAACATATGTAGCTGATAACTGATAAAGTTCACTGTAATTATTGGCTAAGATTTTAATTATTTTTAAAGGAAAAATTGAACAATTAATACGTGCATGTACTTAGGTACTGACTGAACACAGAAAGTTGCAACGATTTCGTACTTACAGCAGCCTACGGTTGAGGACGTCACTGCTGTATTTGAAGCGAATCACATTGTATTAGAACTATGTCCAGTAATCTTATACCTAATTTTAAAAGAAAATGGATGATATTTTAAAATGGACGATGTTGACCGTAAATGAATACAATTATCACAAGATACGAAATAAGTAATGTTGTGTTATATAGAATACAGTACTATCTCAGTTTGTTAAAAATTATAGCATAGAGTTTCAGGAAGAGATTAAAAATTTTAATGCAACTTTTAATATTTTCTTGCCTGCTTTCATGTTATAATTTCCAGAGATGTCACGCACAATAAGGTAATCCTGATGGTAAAGGTTTATAAACCATTTAGCTATAAACTATTACAGTGTGCGTTTCGATCACGCCACGTATTATTCAGAGCATAGCGAATAAGCTCGTCAGTATTACCCACACCAGCAGTTTAATATTGCATCACATTATTGCCTGCAAGTCCGTTCAAATTGACATCACAAAGTGTCGGTTAATTACCAGTTTCTTATTTACAACCACCTAGCTTCTATGCATTAAAATACGAAGCAAAACGCCATGCAAAATGTTTAAACTCACGGAGGCAAGATCTGTGCTAAAATCCTTAAGCGGTTAAAACATGAAGGGATGGGAGTGGAGGACAGCAAATATTTTTTTAACAATGCGGAAGAAACACGAGAGGCCTCCTGCAGAGCGAACATCGGGGAACAAACTAGAACCGAACTCAGCGCCTGTAATGCACGATGCTAATGACGATCAACTTAAGCAATCGGTTCACGTTTTTTTCCGTGAACTTTTGCATTACATGATAACACCGACATTTCTGATAGTGAAGTTAATATAACTTATACTCAAAACTCTCAGATACGAGAAATTCATTATCAGATATAGAATTGTGTTTCCCTTGCAAGGAGAATTAGGATAACATCGTGATAGAAAAGTTGAACGGGGGGCTTCGTTTGAAGACACGAACTCGTTTATTATGCGTCAGTGATTCAACCTTCATAACACTTATAAGTAGCGATTCTTGTAAATCAGGCGTCCACTGCCCTAGAGTAAAGGTTAGCATGTCTGAATGCGAAACAAGGGGCCCGGGTTCCAATCTTGTTGGAACAAGTTACCTGCTTGGTTTTTAGCGAGGTTTTCTCTCAAGCTAAATTTCTGGGTATCTTTCTGAGTTGGACCTCGGACTCTCGTCTTCACTAGTTTCAACTTCATCTATCATTTTTCAATAGTGTCAGGTCGACCGAGACCAGGACCCAACAGGGCTACGAAAGGACGGACTTTCGTAGCGGACTCCTTCAGTCCTGGGTGATGTTTATAATATGAATCGAGAGATAGCACCAAATAGTGAATCATGATACCAAGAGGAATGCGGTTTTCAGATCAAGATATTGGTCTCAAAGCTGTACTTATAAATAGTCCCCTCCAGGGTTAAGGTAACTGTCCCAAAGCTGTACTATAAATAGTCCCCTCCAGCATTAAGGTAACGGTCCCAAAGCTGTACTATAAATAGTCCCCTCCAGCATTAAGGTAACGGTCTCAAAGCTGTACTATAAATAGTCCCCTCCAGCATTAAGGTAATGGTCTCAAAGCTGTACTATAAATAGTCCCCTCCAGCATTGAGGTAGCGGTCCCAAAGCTGTACTATAAATAGTCCCGTCCAGCATTGAGGTGACAGTCCCAAATCTGTACTGTAAATAGTCCCCTCCAGTATTGAGGTAGCGGTCCCAAAGCTGTACTATAAATAGTCCCGTCCAGCATTGAGGTGACAGTCCCAAATCTGTACTGTAAATAGTCCCCTCCAGTATTGAGGTAATGGTCCCAAAGCTGTGCTACTATTCTGATACCGTCTGCGAAAATGTTTGCCAGTTGCTTTTGTTTCACTGCATCTTTCTCTTCCTAGTCGGAGTTGAACCGACGTTTCTTCAGACATTCCTTCATCGGTCAATAGATATCGAAGTCACAGGATGGCACGTCTGGACTGTAAGGGGAATGTGCCAGTTTTTCTCGTCAAAATTGTAACCGTGGCAACGTTGGCTTAGAGTTGTCATGAATATCTCCCTGTCGACGCTAGGTTGAAGAGCAAGCAGTGACTCACAGTAGTGTGTGAGATGGAAGACGACATGTGGTTCATTCAGTCCAGGAGGCTGCTCATCAACAAACACTCTCAACAGGAGCTTTCCACTTTTGACAGCGGAATGAGCTTTATTCGGTATGTGTGATCTTGAAGTCGCCATTTCATCAGACCTCAGACACCAGGTTTCATCAGTAGCAGCAATTTTGGACGGGAACTGTGAAATCAAATCAGGTGTAGGAGCGCTATGCGCCGCCAGATTGCCACTGATTCTATTCCTGCCTTGCATAGCAGTCCGCACAGTAACGTGGTAGTATGCCTGCGATCTCCAACAACATCGAATGTCGCCATGCCAGTCTAGTAACCAGGTATTATGATTACAATAGCGCTTTGTGCTTCATAGTTCACCGGTGATTAGACAGTTGCAGAGATTGTGGCGTCGGTCGCTTTCAAGTCTAGGACTTGGTTGCAGACAGTGCCGGATTTGGGCCTAGACAACTTAGGGCGACAATTTCCAGGGGGGAGGCAGCATTTTCTCCCTGTCTTTCTCTTCCTTTTTTTTTTTTTACAGTGAAATTTGTTTTTAAAACATTTGTTGGTAAATCTTTTCTTAAGTTTGTTTTTGAACACCGTGTGGAAGTTGGATATTGTTTTGTTATTGCATTGTCGTGGTAGCGGCGAGAGTAAAAGGAAAGTATGCAGCTGCATAGTTATATTTTAAAGCTGGTATCACGTTATTGTACTGCTTAAATTTATAGTCCCATCGCTCTAATTTCCGGCAGCTCATCGCGTTGCAGGTCGCTACATTTAAACGTGTGCGTCTTGTGATTCGCTGATGAAGACGTTATTTATTTCTTAAGGCTCGATAAATACTTAATATAATCGCCCGCCATTTTGGCCCTTTCGTTGGCGTTCGCAGAAAGCACATGAGGACGTTATTTGCCGCTCAATTATTTGCTGGATTACAGTGCGTTTGATTTATTATCATAGGAGCTACGACGTGATAATGTTTAACGGTGTGGCAAATAGATCCCTCGTCTGGTAGCTCGGCAACGAAAGAACAAAAATGGCGAACGATACTACATACCTAGACTTTATAGAGCCTTCACTTCCTAAGACGTGAGCAAAGAGGAGGAGTCAAGCCGGGAATAACAGCGTCGCGACTATAATTGATTGTATAAATAGAAATGCATTGTTGGAAGTCAAATTGAATGCGTGTTTATTAGCTATTTACCTTCATGGATAGTAACCACAACTGTTACATTTCCAATATAATTATATCGTCAACAATACTATTTAATCACTTTCCAGCTGTGCACTACCGTATATAATTCGATATGAAAAGTTTATTCCGCAAAGAGTCGCAGTTTATTATACTTTCTATCGAAGTAAGAAATACTCCTAATAATTATACCCACAGATCACACACTGAAAGATGTGCAGCTCAGTATTTAAGCGATGCCAACGTAGGATGCCAGGACGACCGTAGAGCCATCTGCGGGCGATTGCAAAACTGAAGTCGGTAACAGCATTTACTATCTTGCCACCCACCTTTCTTTCTGTGTGGTGACAATATTCACTACTATACCAAACCATTTTATTCACTACTGAAATTTATATTCCATTTGGATTACAATTTTATCCTTCTTTACCCGTCGGTAACAACAGTCAGTAGTTGTTATCAGCTTCGTATTTCGAGTGGGGAAGGGCATGTTTTTTTATAACTCTTAAGGGATGAAATGCCTTATATGTGTTCTTTTATTCTGTTCAACAGATTATCAGGTAAGGAGCTGATACTTACTGGTTTTAAATGTAAATGTATTTACTGAAATTGTAAATATAAATGAAACATAATGAGAATAATTATTATGATACGCTTCAAGCAAACAAATGCGAAAGAATTAAATATGTAATACGTGTAGGCTCAAAAAGGAGGAATCCAGACTTGGCATTCTTTCCACTTTCCGAAATATGTTGAGAGGCATGTAATATTATTTGTGCTAGATCGTGCGTATTTGCTTGGTTTCCGCACAAAACCAATTCGCGGAAAGTCTAAAATTCCACATTCAGTATTCCCAACCTAACACACATAACAATTTCCCTCTTCTTACCGCTTAAGCGACATATTGATTTTACTGCTTTAGGCTTTTAACATATTATTTTTAGAGACGTTCAATATAGTAATAATTATAAATTGGAAACTTACCACTGCAATTTCACCTAAATTGCAATGTTAATTATTGTTTTTAAATATTTGCAAATATTAAGTAAACTCTACAACTCCACTAAAGTTACTGCATTCGTGATGCAAGTAACATTAAGGAAGCCGTGAAAAAATCAACAAGATTCCAGACTCATCATAGACTGGGGGGGGGGAAGACAGACTTATATCACGGCCTGCTGGAGTATAGTAAACACAGAAAACATTTTAAAGCAACAATGTTGAAGATAGATATTTTTGTTTTGCAAATTTGCCGTCATTGAACAGAAACCAAGATGGAGATTTCATTGCAGCTAATTAGAAATTCCTGTTTCAGGTATGTAATAAACGATCTTCGCACAAAATAATGTACGATACAAGAGCGGTATGTTTTCTTTCAATTCTCGGAAATTAAAAGAGCTCAACTATGTTTCGCTTTTTCAAACTTTTCCTCGAACATGAAAACTTCAACATACCGCTCTTGTAACACATATTACTATTACGTAATGTATTTCTTCAAATTACTCCCGTCTTCAGACCTGCAGAGAGTAATACAACCGTGTTTTTAGGTGAATCTAACATTGAAACGTACGATTAGCTGTACGTCTTTCAATATCCCAATATTCAGACGAACTGTACCGGTACACATATTTCATGTTAACAAACAGGAAAAGATTTTTATTTGGTATCGTGGACAATCCGTAATTTAATGGAGCCCAGACAACTTTGTACACAGCATGTTCTGGCCCTGATTTTCTGTGATATGCTGGAATCATAGAAAACATTGTTGTGAAGTTTCTTACTTCTCTAATAAATAACACATTATTATGTATTTAATTCTTTTGCAATTATTTTCTTGCAGCGTATCAGTCATTTCAGCTTACAATAAGCTCTGTGATCAGATTCAAGGTACGTGAACACCAACTTTATACTTCACTTAGCACTATAATTGGGCTGATGAGCAGCTTATGAGGTATTGTTACTAATATAAAATATACTTTGACTGCTGAAATGGATTTAGAAGATAGAAATTTCCAATAATTCATACATTATTCATTCTGTATCATTATTTGTTTTCAAGTTGTGCCTATATAATCATAAGCTCTATCTTATCTTCACTTGTACTAATTTATTGCAAAGTTATTCAGCTATAAAATGAATTTGAAATTTCTCATTATTTTTACGTTGTTATTATTATTATTATTATTATTATTATTATTATTATTGTGGGAGAGTTAATTAGTAAACTTCTAAATATTTATGTAACATAATAGAGTTTGAAAAAAAAATCTCCGAAAAACTATATATTCTTTTTCATTTTGGAATTTAAAAAAGTTTATGCTCGACCATGCCGAAATGTAGTAATTATACACCTGGTAGCAGTCCTTTAATCCATGTCATTAAAGTACACCTACTCATTAAAGTACAGGTGTTCAGCCAATGACAAGTCAGCTTTGTACCGTTATAAAACCGCAAGTATCGATTATTCTCGGATATGCAATCGAAAGAGAATTAGCGAAAAGTCACGGAGGCTGGAAATCCAATACTGTCGCAGAAGGTTATGTTCTGTTACTATAATAATTAGCGTTAATTGTAAATAATATTCAAGTAAATTCAATTTGTCATCTCGTTCTTCAATGTCGAATTCAATAATCAAGGTTATATCAAGTTTAACGGGATTACATCAAGGTCAATGACATTATTGTTCCTCGGAAATAAATCAATACTTTCGCGTCTGCGCACATCTCACAATTCACGACCTAGAACAAGGTCACTTCCGATCTTGTCAGATACGAATAAAATGTATACATCTGAATAATTTGAAGTTAGAAATATGGTCGAGCATAAAAAGTCGTATGAAACTTGCCTATAATGGTAATTAAGACGCTCGTATGAATATTATGAAACTCGCTTGCGCTCGTTTCATAAACATCCATACTTGCGTCTTAATTACTATCATTATAGGCTCTTGCATAATGTACTATAAAATTACTTATAACTCTATATTAATATACTTTATTTAACATAATGTTAAAACTAATTCAGTTTGCGTGTATGTAGTTAATATTATCATAGTTAGGTTACGTAACTTTTTTGTACTCTGAATCTCGTGTCATTCCTTCTTTGCCGACGTGTGATTTCTTGTTTTCCAGCCCGTCTTTATATTGTAAGCAGGTCTTTTGATGCAGACCTGCACCTTCAAGTTTCTTCCATTCCAGGGGATGTTCTTGAAAGTAAGAGGTTGAACGAAATGCAGCCAGCAATGAATGAATGATTTCCGCATGGGGCAGCTGTGGAATGGAAGCATAATACCTAGACCTCGCATTTTAGGCTAGATGCCTATTTTTGTTATAGTGATAAACTAAAATTACTTAAATATCTTCACGTTTCACATAAAGTATGAACGTTTGATAGAAGTTTTATTGTGCCTAAAATGCCTATTTTGCCCATTATGACCTATTTTAATATTTTAGAGCCTAAAAATACCTGTTTCGGGTATACACATATTTTTTTTTTTTGCTGCAATCTATACTAATAATAAATCTGTAGCCGAAATTTTTCTGGTAATTTTCGATTTTCCAAAAATAATTGGTCCTAACATATATAATTAACCATCCTGAAACCAAAAATCGCATTTTTGAAATTTTTGTTTGTATGTCTGTCTGTATGTTTATTACCTTTTCACGCGATAATGGCTGAACCGATTTATATGAAAATTGGGATATAAATTAAGTTCGTTGTAACTTAGATTTTAGGCTATATGGCATTCAAAATACTTTATTTAAAAGGGGGTTATAAGGAGGCCTGAATTAAATAAATCGAAATATCTCGCTTATTATTGATTTTCATGAAAAATGTTACATAACAAACATTTCTTTTAAAATGATTTCCGATAAGTTTTATTCTTTACAAAATTTTGATAGGAGTGATATTTAATGAGATAAATGAGTTTTAAAATTAAAATAACGCCATCTAAGACGGTGCAATGAATTAAGAACAAATGACTTCGTCTATAAGGGGCTTTGGACAACAACAATCGAAACAGGGGCCTTGGACATGAACAATCGAAAGCTATTAAACATAGCCTACAGAGAATGTTTCTGTGTTTGAAGTAATAATCAGAAGCTAAATTTACCGATTTGTATAATTAATTATTATTTCACCATTGGAAAGTGTAGTTTCTCTAGATGGACATAATGCTATAATGTTATTACAGTAACGTCTGAGTAAATCGAGGACAGCTTTTTATGCACAGAAAATTTGATAGGCTATTTTGTACATTCGTTTTCTGTATTTCTTAAAATAATATTTATGTACACTCATTTTTATCTCAGAGAATTAACGAACAACGAGAGTGTATTGATTTAGTATGCAGTAATAGTACGTTAGCTTAGCAATCCATTATTTTATAATTCAAATTTTAACTATGCTCAATTGAATCGTGTTAAAATACATAAAATATATATGCAATAAATGCAATGTAAAAAAATTGGGTAAAGAGCGAAGCAGATTATCTTGCGCTGTTGTAAAAGTTGTTCCCTGGATCAAACGTCCTATTTTAATTATGTAATTACTTTATATTTATTTCTAACAGGTGCAGCGGAGCGCACGGGTACGGCTAGTACTATAATAAGTTTTGAATATCACATCAAAGACCTTTAAATTACTTTGCTTGTAGACAGAAAGAAATTGCTGGACTATTGCTGGCAGTAAGGAAACGAAAGTTCAGTGACGTTGCGAGAGCTAGATTTCTCAAAATACAGACTGTGAAGCTGAAAAGAAAGCACATGAGTCGAACTATAAGTCCCGACGCTGTTATTTCCGGCGTGACTCCTCCTCTTTGCTTACGTCTTAGAAAGTGAAGGCTCTATAAAGTCTAGGTAGGTAGTACCGTTCGCCATTTTTGTTCTTACGTTGCCGAGCTACCATACGAGGAATCTATTTGCCACACCGTTAAACATTATCATGTCGTAGCTCCTATGATAATAAATCAAACGCAATGTAATTCAGCAAATAATTGAGCGGCAAATAACGTCTTCGTGTGCTTTCTGCGAACGCCAACGAAAGAGCTAAAATGGCGGGCGATTATATTAAGTATTTATCGAGCCTTAAGAAATGAATCAGCGAATCACAAGACGCACACGTTTAAATGTAGCCGACCTGCAACGCGATTGGCTGCCGCAAATTAGAGCGACGGGACTATAGCTAGGCTATTACTTTTCTGAAGTCGAATAGTGTACAAAGTGTCAGACATAGTACAGTTTTTGTTGAGTATATGATATAGTTTTAAATTAAGTTGTGTGAAATTGTGTAGTTTGAATTATTGTAATTGTGTAATGCTGAAGGAGAAAGGAAGCAAAAGTTCACTAATTAAGCAATGGATCAAGCAAGTTCCGGGGCTGACCTATGATGGAACAATTATAATTATTATTCTGCCTGTATTGTTGCAAAGAGGTGAGTAAATATTGCATAAAAACGAAACAATGAACTACTTAGCAGTAGCAGATGATGTAGACGTAATTTAAAATACCGGTAACGTGCATTTCAATATTTCAGCTTCTAATATCAATAACGAACATTGCAGAGTAGTTATAGCTATTGTTTTCTGTGTTTAGGTGTCGCAAGAGAAAAAAATCCGACATCATTCAGCATGTTAATGGCTCCGGTCATGAAGCAACAGCTGCCCAGAGTAATATCAAATACCTTACTATAAAAATACCGGACAGCTGTATACTAGCAGCATTGACGTTGAGTGCGAAATATCGCGGACCTGACATCTAGCGGAGCGGGATGGAATTACGTCCACATATACAAATATTAACATAGCGGGATTCTGACTACTGTTAAAAACGTGGGTTACTAATATATGAAACACTTAAGAAATGTTGATTAATATTTAATGTAAAATTATTGCCTTATATCAGAGCTGCATATTATGAGAAATATTGCATACTTCATATTACTTTCCGTAATTAATTGTTACATATTTTTTCTTTGGTTTACCGAGACAAAATCAATTCTGGTATTAGGAATGAATTTACAATAATGCTTTATATACGCATTGCTGACAACTGCAAAGATAAAATTGATAGTAATCTGATGCTTGTAATAATTAGTAAAGGCATGTGGACAACAATAAAACTTAATTTGATAAAACCTTAAAATTTCCGATACATTTTAACTTCTATTCATTTATTAGGTCTAGATAAAAAAAAGCCAATTTGTATTTTTTTATCAACACAAAGACGAAGGAATTAGGCCTACTAAAGAATGTTGTTGACTCACGTTTTATGAACTGTCGGAAATCGAAAGTACGATTTGGAGCAATTTGTAATGCTGTAATTTTGTAATAATTATAAACAGTACATAATATACACAGCACTAATTAATAAAACTATTAACTAGCCCAACAACAATATACATCGCAGTTGATTACAGCTTGTTTTACGAGTATCACCGCCTAGGTAGCAGCACCAGCGTCGTTCGCACGTAAAATTGCTAGCTGTCCGGAATTATTGTAGTAAGTTATTTGGTAATACTACTATTACCTTACACTGATACCTTGTGCAGGACGATACAAATAAATCCATTATAATTAATGGTGTAATGAAACATAGTTTTAGATTTTAATAAAATCATACACTAACCAAAGTAATCTTTCTGTTCTTGTAACTATAATTAATACATCGCAATGCCTAATATTAATTATTACAGTTATTGCAATTTCAGTAGGTGGACACATTTTAGGTGCGGAAACCCCTTATTTTGAGTTGCCTTAAATTGTATCTTAGCTGCCTAAGTTTGTATTTTTGGTGCCTAAAAGTGTATTTTAGTGCCTAATTGACAATTTTGGAGCCTATTTTAGGTGCTTAAAAGTGCATTTTTAAAGGCTTAAAAATCTGAGTAAAATGCAGTATGATGACGTCGGACACCAAGTTGACTTCCTTTTACCGACTTTTGTCGTTGTCAAGGGAAAGATAAGTATCATGTCTGAATAGGGATAGACCTAACTTCTGACTTGACGAAGTGCAGTGCAGGTAACATACTTGAATACGGCCCTGAAAGTTTGCGTCGAAGACAAACTTATTAAGACGGACTACAAAAATCTAGTAGGAGTTACTGAGGGCTTGTATGCTAGTAAACACATGTGCATAGCTTCTCCGTTAACAGGATTGCGACTGTCACTTCTTTTATTCATCCTCGTGATTACCCGCCAGGCTGTCATCACAGCGAGATTACCTTCTTGACTTGCCGGTATTGTTCCACATTATTTCTCGCTATTTTTCTGTACGTGGCCAGATTTGCAGATCCGTCAATTCAATCACGAAAGTACATCAACTAAATAATTAGTAACTAACCACTTCGATAATACGATTTAGTTGGCTGCAGCATATACAATGTGAATTATTGATGCCTTTTAATAGTAATCATCGAAATGATTTTGTCTTAAAATTGAGAACCGTTAATATATATATATATATATATATATATATATATATATATATATATAAAAAATAAAAAGAGCATAGTTGATTATTTCTGGATTCGTTAAAGTATGTGCAAATTTTTTTGACATCAGTAGAATGTTTAACATTAACGTAGATAGAAACAAACTACCCCGATTATGTTATTTGACAAGTCTCGTGCAATAGAATAGCAGTTAATTTATTAAAAGTGCACAAGAAAACATTAACACAAGGAAAATTTCAAATTTATTTGTACATATACGTATCTTATTCAATATCGTTCTTATGTAGAGTGATATAGCCCTAATACGAAATATTATTTTAAAGTCATAATTTTTGGTTTTAATATAAAATGTTACATATGACATATGAAAAGCCTGAAATCCCATAAGGGCAACGGCCTCCTACAGGGGTGTGGGGTAAGCTGAAGGTCTACTACACTTGGGGAGCCAGCCCAAGAGAGCTTACACTATGCTTACAAACTAGACACATAAACAAATTATACCAACTAAACACGAAAAAATATACAGACTAAACACCCCAAGAAAAACTATACAAACTGAACACATAAATTATAATCTGAACACGCAACTATCCACACTAAACACACAACCAATTTTACAATTATACAATATTCACTCACACACAAACTAAACACACAAAAACCAAAATGTTACATAGGCCTACAAAATGGATGTACATTGAAAAAGTTTTATGCAAGTATTCAAAAAATCTTATAACATATAATAATAATAATAATAATAATAATAATAATAATAATAATAATAATAATAATAAAAATAAAATAATAATAACAAGGAGCATCCTAAATTAAATGAAGCATGGTCACTTAAAATAACATTTAAAGTAAATCTAATTTGTATCTTAACCCTAAGTTCGAACTAAGACCCACGAGTGTGACAGGTTCATACCTGCACAAGTACCTTTCGGCACTACACTTATTTCGCTGTCAACTCACTCACTGCACTGATTCTACCTGATTTCACTAACACTTCTAACCATTTCACTGTTCAAATACTTTGCACAGCCACTTCACTGACACCAACACACTTCACTTACACAATAGACTTCACTGACACTACACACTTCACTGACACAACACACTTCCTCACTGATAGAACACTTCAAATAACAAGATATCAATTATACCCTGTAAATAGTGTGCATAATATACTACCGTCTATTAGTAAAGTCCTTAAGCCTATTTTTAAATACATTTTTGGTTGTTGGTAAAGCCTTTAGTAAGTCTGCAGGTAAAGCATTCCAGTCCCTGATAGTACGATTGAGAAAAGAAAACTTTCCAGTGTCCGTCCTCTGTCTTCTTTCCCTCAATTTATATGAGTGGTCGTTCCTTGAAGAGTAATTTGGCGGCTGCAACCTATTTTTTTATTTCTCTCCAGGCAGGCTCACCTCTGTATGTTTTGAACAGTGCGCATAATCGAATTCGCGTTCTCCTGTCCGTGAGTGTGTCCCAATGTTCTAATCTGTAAGGATCCCAACATGCAGCACCATATTCCATTACTGGACGTACTAGTGATTTATATGCAATATACAGGGACATCATTTTATTTTTACTAACATTTTTAATATTAACCTGGCTATACCTTTAGAGAACCGGAAACACAGATTGCTACCCCCTTCCACGACTGTAGTTCGATGATACTGGCGTAAAACACAAACAAATCACTCTACTAGATATAGGAGGGAAGAAAAGTAGTTCATCCATTTACGTAAACTAGGAAATATCACGATTTTGAGTTCGATCATTTTCATTAGGTTTTTGTTTATTCAAAATACAGTACAGTATTAACAATGAGTGTTTTTACTCACGAACTGAGCTATCCATGTGGACGTATTCATTATGCAGTGTATATTATACTGTCTACAGCACATTAGCGTACAATATAGAGAATGAAGTTAAATTGAAAAATAATCATAATATGGATATTTAGACACATTTTTGAAAATGGTGGCCGTTCATTTCGATACAGGCTTCAGTTCTTTTGTGCATATTATCGCACTATAGACTATTGCATCTAATTCCAATTTCCAGTTTCGTCCTTCGTACTAGTAACTCATGTTGAAATAATTCTGTACCTACTCTACGTACTGTGAATTCAATCTTCACTTCTGCCCGACCCGAAAATATAAAATTACTCAGACATGCTATCTACTGTCCGTCCAAGTGGTTTTGCCGCAGGATTGTAGAAAGGGAGGAAATCACGTGACAGTTAATTACTTAACGAGGCCCTTTTATTTAAGTTAAATTAAACAGCTGTATAATATTACGTAAACGTCCAATTCCTAAGAGAAATTAATGTTTTTAGAAAAGAGCTAAGACAGCCCAGCTTTTACAGAGGGGCGAGCAGAAGCAGGTGGGGGAAATCGGGATGCGACGTAGGCAAACGGACAGTACCTGTGCGAAAATATGATTCAATATTGAAAGCTCTTTCGTCACTGGAAAACGTGAACATATTTCTGGAACGTACTATACTCACTAACTCAGTACTGCTTACTATCTGCGGTCTTAGCTCTGTGTGGAGTTGGAACTTCCTTAGTAGAAGGGGTGGGAGTGAAGTACATTCAAAAACTCAGGTACAATAAAAATTGAAGTAAAAATAAAATGATGTCCCTGTATATGTATGATGAATATTTGTCCAAAGACATTACAGTGTAGAGTTCTCGTTACAGTGTGCTAGGTTGAATTACTAGACTCTCTTTACGAAGGCAGGTCGTCACTACAGAGACAACGTTCGGTTTCCAACGACTGTGCACAGAAGTAACTCATCGTACTTGCGCCAAATGGAATTATAGGCCTCGAGGGAAAGAATATGATTGCGTTATAAACTTATATAACTATTGTTCTTTTCTGATGTTTTGCAGCGTTCTTGTGTAGTATAGCTGCTAATGCAATTTAATGTGGGTTATTTGAGAAAATTAAACCGACAAAGGGTTGCAGTGTGGGAGGAGAGAAGGGCTTCCTAAATGTTTAAAGCTGTGTGAGAATAAAGACGCATTCACTGTTCCTCAATCGGAAAGTAAATTCAGAGAATGGAATCACATCCATTATTGTATAGCTTCATTATGTTGTATGGAATTACCTATTCTAAGTCGTGAGAGTACAGACTAGTCTATAAGTATTATGCGTACAGTAGCTGTAGCATTATGAGTGTTGAGGAGTCTGTACAGCAGGGGCTATAAAATATGACCCTCAATTTGATAATAACTATCACTTTCCACAGTTTGGAGAAATATAGGAATATACAGGGTGATTCAGATCACCCGTAACAGTAATTTATTTCGTAAACTAGTGCATTAACATTGTCGAGACAAAAATATTTATTACTAAACCACATGTGAGCTTTCACTTGAGTTTGATTTCATCAATCAGCTCTAACAGGAAGTAGGGTCAGTGGCGTATCACTTTAAAATTTCAAATGGGAGTCGGGGACAAGTAGGGTACTATTTGATAGAAGTCTTCAAAGCAAACAACTTTTATACGAAACGTTTTTATTAATTTCTACTCTATCAATGAAAAAAAAAAAAAGTACAAAAAAGCAATGGGTGATTCGGACCACTCGTAAGTCATTTATTTCGGAAACTAGTGCATTAAAATTTTAGAGACTAACATATTTATAACTAAGGCACATGTGACTTTCACTTGAGCTTGATTTCATCTATCAGCCCTAATAGGAAGAAGGGTCAGTGGCGTATCACTTTAAAATTTCAAATGGAAGTTGGGGTCAAATAGGGTACCATTTGATAGAGCTCTTAAAACAAACAACTTTCATAGGAAACGTTTTTATTAATTTCTATTCTTTCAATGAAAAAAAAAAAAAAAAAACGTACGAAAAAGCAATGGCGATTCGGACCACACGTAAGCTTTTATTTCGGAAACTAGTGCATTAAAATTTTAGAGAGCAAAATATTTATAACTAAGGCATATGTGAACTTTCACTTGAGCTTGATTTCATCTATCAACCCTAATAGGAAGAAGGGTCAGTGGCGTATCACTTTAAAATTTCAAATGGAAGTTGGGGTCAAATAGGGTACCATTTGATTGACCTCTTAAAACAAACAACTTTCATAGGAAACGTTTTTATTAATTTCTACTCTTTCAATGAGAAAACGTACAAAAAGACAATGTCATCAATACTGAGAAATGTTATAAGATGAAAATGTAAACAAGACAATTAATGTTGACATTTTACTGAAAGACTGCACAATTCCATTAATGTTTTTATGCTCGACCATGCCGAAATGTAGTAATTATACACCTGGTAGCAGTCCTTTAATGCATGTCATTAAAGTATACCTACTCATTAAAGTACAGATGTTCAGCCAATGACAAGTCAGCTTTGTACCGTTATATCGATTATTCTCGGATATGCAATCGACAGACAATTAGCGAAAAGTCACGGAGGCTGGAAATCCAATACTGTCGCAGAAGGTTATGTTCTGTTACTATAATAATTAGCGTTAATTGTAAATAATATTCAAATAAATTCAATTTGTCATCTCGTTTTTCAATTCTAAATCAATTTCCAGGTTATATCAGACTAATGTTCATTCTTATTCTGTGCCAAGGTCAATGACATTGGCCTCGGAAAAAATCAATACTTTCGCGTCTGCGCACATCTCACAATTCAGGTTAGTTCGCACATAACCATAAAAAGACCTAATTTTCAATACTTTAAAGTTAGAAATATGGTCAAGCATAAAAAGTCGTATGAAACTTGCCTATAATGGTAATTAAGACGCTCGTATGAAAATTATGAAACTCGCTTGCGCTCGTTTCATAAATAAACATACTTGCGTCTTAATTATTGCCATTATATGCTCGTTGCATAATGTACTATTAAATGTTCAAACTATCTGCCGTTCTGATTAGCACACACCCGTGCTCTTCTTCTAACACTGTCAGTGACTCATACACTTCGGCGTGGTCAAGTGACTGGCAGGTCTCCCAGATGCGCTGTTTTATGTCGTCTCTTGTTGTGCGACGATCTTGATAGACGACGTTCTTCAGCAAGTCAGCATAAATGACACTATTCAGAGCACCTTCAAAGAAATACGGTCCAATAATTTTTAATATTTTTTCACAGCTTCCTTACAATCAGAAAATACATTTGTGCGAGATCGTGCGTATTTGCTTGGTTTCCGCACAATACCAACCCGCGGAAAGTGTAAAATTCCACATTCAGTATTCCCAACCTAACACACACAACAATTTACCTCTTCTTACCGCTTAAGTAACATATTGATTTTACTGCTTTAGGCTTTTAACATATTATTTTTAGAGACGTTCAACATAGTAATAATTATAAATTAGAAACTTACCACTGCGATTTCACCTAAATTGCAGTGTTAATTATTGTTTTTAAATATTTGCAAAAATTAAGTAAACTCTACAACTCCACTTAAGTTACTGCATTCGTGATGCAAGTAACATTAAGGAAGCCGTGAAAAAAATCAACAAGATTCCAGATGCCGATGTTATTACTGCAATATGTTATATAAATAATATTGTTAAAATATTAAAATGGAAAATAAATCATTACATAACTTTGCCGTTTGTTTTAAGTTCGCATTTATAGACTGGGGGAAAAAAAAGACAGACGTATATCACGGCCTGCTGGAGTATAGTAAACACAGAAAACATTTTAAAGCAAGAATGTTGAAGATAGATATTTTTGTTTTGTAAATTTGCCGTCATTGAACAGAAACCAAGATGGAGATTTCATTGCAAGCAATTAGAAATTCCTCTTTCAGGTATGTAATAAACGATCTTCGCACAAAATAATGTACGATACTATTGTGTCACGCATTCGCTAAGAGTGCCCGCGTCTTTTGTGCTCAGTCGCTCCCAGTCGAAGTCCCGAGGAAAAAATTACGGTATTTTATCTAAGCTTAACTCGATCACGTGATCTGATTTTTAACAGCTTGCTGGAATATTTTTTGTTCCTCTGAGACTTTTAAGACAGAGTTTAACAGGGATCAGTTCGCCAGGGACTTCTTTCGACTTGCGTCCCAACCGATACCCTTAGTTCTTTAATTATAATCTTCTGGTCCTTCTTCATTGTTCACCGTTCAGAAAAAGATTGAAATTAAACTTGTGGTGTCACTGGGTTATCGATCCACTGACTTTCTAGCTACAAATGATTACGAAGTCTCGTCCGCTAAATTTGGAAGCATAAATAGTAATATACGTTACAAGGGCGGTATGTTGACGTTTTTATTTTCGAGGAAAAGATTGAAAAAGCGAAACGTAGTTGAGCTTTTTTAATTTCCGAGAACATGAAAACAAACATACCGCTCGTGTATCGTACATTATTTTGTGCGAAGATCGTTTATTACATACCTGAAAGACGAATTTCTAATTAGTGGCAATGAAATCTCCATGTTGGTTTCTGTTTAATGACGCCAACTTCGGAACACCAAAATATCTTTCTTCAACATTGTTGCTATAAAATGTTTTCTATGTTTACTATACTCCAGCAGGCCGTGATATACGTCTGTCTTTTTTTTCCCCCAGTCTATAAATGCGAACTTAAAACAAACGGTAAAGTTATGTAATGATTTATTTTTCATTTTAATATTTTAACAATATTATTTATATAACATATTGCAGTAATAACATCGGCATCTGGAATCTTGTTGATTTTTCACGGCTTCCTTAATGATACTTGTATCAGGAATACAATAGCTTTCGTGGAGTAGTAGACTTTACTTAATTTTTGCAAATATTTAAAAACAATAATTAACATTGCAATTTAGGTGAAATTGCAGTGGTAAGTTTCCAATTTATAATTATTACTATGTTAAACGTCTCTAAAAATAATATGTTAAAAGCCTAAAGCAGTAAAATGAATGTCGCGCTTAAGCGGTAAGAAGAGGAAAATTGTTATGTGTGTTACGTTGGGAATACTGAATGTGGTATTTCACACTTACCGCGTATTAGTTCTGTGCGGAAAACAAGCAAATACGCACGATCTCGCACAAAATCTATTGTTGTGTTGTAAGACGGGTTACATAAAGATTCAAGTGAAAGAAGTAATTTCTTTTCGCCACCGAAAGATAAAGTTCTATTTTTGAACGGTAAAAAGCTATTCCTCGTCATGATTTTCTTCTAAGCAATAAAACTTCTGTCTGTAATTTATATTTCGCTGACGAACTTCTGCAAAAGTGTGACAAAATGGAGTTTCCAAGAGAAAGGTGGAATATGGACACACAGCTGTGTTTGTTTTTCTGTTATTTGCTTTACTATATCGTATGGACTCTTTTGAACAAGCAGTGAATGTAGATGTGGAACAAGTCTCATAACACCACAGTACAGGTAGTAGGCTATAATGTATTACTCATATGTTAAACAAGTAATTCTAGTGAGGTGCTACAACACAGAGTAGAAGATGCAGTATTTTCTTGATGCAAGAACACTTGTTTATTGTGATAATTGATTTTAAATTGTTGCTTGTTTTTATTGTACATGCTTTAGTTCATGAGTGGGCAAAATGAACGCAACCCACAAGACAGGATTTAAATGGCAACTACGTACTGTGGGAGGGGTTGCACTCTACAGTGCAGTGACGGATTTACAGACAGTTGCGCCACTACACTCCTACCTACCATATGTAATTAGAATAGTCCATTCACGTGATATTTAATTAATCATTTTTCAAAGCAATTTCTTCGAAATTGGAATTTATCTGTGCATGCTATTTTCAGTTGCGCAAGGAGATGTGGGATCTGTGGCTGGACTTTATAAATTTCATTTTAGAAAACAGCTGTTCGCACTGGTAGGTTGATGAATACATACAGTCATTTCCCATAACTATGGTCCTGGAACGCAACTATGGTCCTCGATACAACCATTCAAAGATCATTGTAGAAGTAACATAGACCGTTCGTAGATAGCTGCAGTGACTTGAATTCAAACTACAGTACAGCAAGAATATAGATAAACGAGGTACTACGTTATGGAGTACAAAATTTCAATAGTTGTATCGTGGACAATAGTTATGTTCCAGGACCATAGTTATGGGAAATGACGGTACTCATTATTTTTGAAGCAAACTGTCTAAGCAGTGGATGCGTAGTACTTGACATGTTTTAAAAAATTTTAGCCCCCAGTAGACCTTCAAATTCTGGTTTCAAGAAGCCATCATTCTGCAAATCCAGTACCTCTAACTGCAATTCTGGGATAGCATTTTCAATTTAAACATGAAAAGGAGTGGCAAAAATATTGAAATCTTTCCCCTTCCTTTGAAAATCACTGAATCTGTGTTCTTTGAACTCGTATAACAGGTGATCTGTTTTAAGAATGCACATATTTAAATTCGCGTCCTGAATATTTGTAACTGATCCTAAACATGAGAAATGAAAGAACCGCCTTTCTTGTAAGTGTGATATCCTCTCGATTCATATGATTCTGCGAAAGACATTGTATCACTAATGAAGCTCCGAAGTACAGCAGTCCAGTATAATCCGCCACGTTCACGCGCAGTATTTTCATGGAGTGGGGTAGGGGAAGGTAGGGGGTAAGTTTGATGCTTCGCTGAGCTCTGACGTCACTCCGGCAATGCCGCAGGAATGCCCGCCATTGGACTGTTAGATAAGGTTTGCTGACAAGGCAGCTTATAGTTTAAATCTTTACAATTACCCTGATAAAGGAAAGCGTACATCTATTCCATACCCATTTATCGACTACTGTCGTATATGCAAGGCACATCAAAAACCTGAACTAGCCGTCACTGATGCTCGCTATCTACGTATGTACTACTAACACCTCACCGCCAGCCATCACTTTCACAGTAACTTTGGACCCTTAGTTTGGTGCGAAATTGGTTTCGCGCTCAGTTTGTTTTTCGTTTACAATTCAACTAGAAGCCAAGTACGTAAATACAGTGCATCCTTTCATTGGTAACGCAATTGTGAGGAATTGTTAATTAATGTTCAAAGGTATCCAATGGTTTCAGAGGACATTATTCTGACGACTTTTTTGTACAATAGTAAATGAAAAATCACTGGTTAGAGGTTGAGTTTGATATTATGCACATCACCTATGTAAAGAAAACACAACCTGAGGTTAAAAAATGAAGTACACTGCTCCGTCGATGTAGCGGGAAGCTAATGTCTACTTACATAACTCATAACACGCGGAGCAAAATTTGGAATCTGCAAGCATCATGGTTAGCTACAGCTTGAAAATCCAGACATATTATTGACAGTAAAAAATCGATCATATGGGAATGAGTATTTAAGAGTTGTTAATTCATAAAGCAAGTGAATCTGATACAACGTTAATACCGATTAATTTTATTTCCTAGAATATGTCGCACCCTTAGAATAATACAGTCGTAACTACCAAAAGTAAATGCAAGATAAACAATTCAAAGTCGTATAAACTGTTAAGATAAAACAATCTCGCCAACAATGATAGCTATCAAAGAGACTGTAACGTCTATCTGTAAGCAACAATGCCGTCAACATTATAACTTTTAACGTGTGTAATAATAATGTATCCAGTTATAGGCAGAAAGGGCTTCAGTCCTGGAATGAGGCCTTTTTTGTATGCAATAGCTACGTAAACCAGCAAGTCGTATTTTTTGCATAGGCCTTGCATCACAGATCGATGTAGCCATGGTAACAGATCAATTTTTGATAACTCATTTTCGACAAAATATGGACTGAGGTCCTTTTTGCATAATATAATTTGTAATACTTTAATTGCGACGTAAAGCAATATGGTTTTGATTTCGAAGGTAATTTATAGGCATTTATAAAAGTAAGTTTCATTTCTGCATACAGAGAATGGAAATTGCTGTAATAATGTTAGTCACTTTTTTTTTACAATAAATATATAACGATTTAAAATGTTGTTCTATTTGTAAATAGTTTTTTTTTAGGTTGAGATTCCTTGTTAGGTTTTTTTAGACGTTTAGTTAAAATACATTATTACTTTATTTCATAAATACACGCTGTTCATACGGAGTAAGAACCCTCGTTGGATTTTGGAAACAAGTCAGTTTAAATATTATTTTGTTTTTTTTACTGGGTTATTTTACGACGCTGTATCAACATCTAGGCTATTTAGCGTCTGAATGAAATGAAGGTGATAATGCCGGTGAAATGAGTCCGGGGTCCAGCACCGAAAGTTACCCAGCATTTGCTCGTATTGGGTTGAGGGAAAACCCCGGAAAAAACCTCAACCAGGTAACTGGTTTCGCGGCCAGACGCGCTGACCGTTACTCCACAGGTGTGGACATTACTTTGTTTATAAGTACACAATATTTATAAGTAATGAAGTTTGTCGCTGGATTTTGTAGATGATTAGTTAAAATAGTACTCTATTTCATAATTACATAATTTTTATAGTGAGCTCCTTAGTTGGGGTTCTTTGGATTCAGAGCCTTCAGTTCAGGTTGTCAACGCAGAGGTAGGGTATAAATTCTACCGTCCACGGTTAGTAACTCATATTACATTTTTGTTTACTGTAGATGTACATCCATTGCTGAAGTTTGTGTGTGCAGTACTTGTAACTTATTCTATCTAACAGACCCCTGGAGAGGAGGGGCACGAGTTTGGGACTCTGTCACACGTAGGCTGATTTGGTGCTCCCAGTTCACTAGCCGGAATGGAATTGTTTGCATACCCTATGGTCCACCGCGCTACAGACTCCCCTGGGGCCGCCTCCAAACTCCCCTACACATTGCAGAATCCCTTTACCTTTCCGCGTAGACATGAGCTATCAGGAGCCCACGACACATAGCACTACCACCAGTAACTAATGACCACATATCACAGGCTCAAGTTCTGTGGCAGACTCTACGATATGGGGAAGAAATGTAGCTGGCGATGAAAGAGGGGAAGTGTAATTATGACGGTGAAATGAATCCGAGCTCTAAAGCCGAAAATTACCCACCAATTCTGCTTCAATTGGTTGAGGGGAAACCAGCGAATAGGGATTATAAAGAATGGACACTTCGCGTCGGTACCTTTGATGTAGCCGGACTGATTTCAATGACCTTCAAGCCAGCTAGAGCGTGAGATTCTGCTTCCTCCCTGGAGTTGGCGCTGACATCACACCAGCTAGCAGTCGACACAGCGGAAATATAACACATACAATTAATACATCTAGGTACATTATGTACTCAAATAAAATAAGTTGGATCCATAAAATAATAAATCCGTCATTAACTGTAATGTCTAGACTCTAGAGTTCCTTTATAATGAGAGTTGAGACGTTGACCCCAACAACAATTAAAATATGTAATGATTTGATAGCGCTGAAAATGTAAAAACAAAACTCTTATGAGAAGTAAAACCATATACCTATATTATTTTATATACAAATATTAAACGAATTCGATACTTAACTTTATAATGTATTATATTATTTTATAATATAATTTATTATATCTGAAATATATATCAAAAATATTATTACAACTAGTTTGTCACTGAGAAATAAGGAAAAGCTGTTAACTTGAATTTATTTGAAGCAAAGCGTTACTGAATTATGCAATAAGGTAGGCGATGTTTGGAACCTGTGTCTCAACTCTATACTCAATTATTATCTTAGCGTATGCTCGATTACACTAACCTCTAGCGCTTGAAAGTGGAACTAAATGCCGGCGCACAGAGAAACAAAACACAGGAAAATTCGCTCAGTGTCCATTCTTTATAATCCCTATTCGCTGGGGAAACCTCCCTCCAGAAAAAAAAAAAATAAATAAAAAATAAAGCAGGATTTGAAACCGGGCCATAAGTATCTGTGGTTGTAATGATACAATAAATGGAGTGTCCAATAACATGCCATCACAGTCTACTATATACAGTCGCGAAGCTTGAGGTGATTTTTTGCAAATCTCGTGATAAAGCGCTCCAAGCGGTTAGCAACTAGAAACAATAGACTGTCTACGGTCGACTTTGGACTGTGTCGTATTTCCATCGAGTGCTAGCGCGTTGCGTATTTCACATTGATGCTTGTGAAATGTTCGTTATTGGTTGTAATGAAAATGTTAATGGCTAAAATACAATAATTGGAATAATAATATTTTACTAGAGACGTAGAAAAATTAAGTTTGTTTTAATGAAATTTATTGATCACGTTTTATTTTCAATTCTGGTGGGATTATTATTGCTTAGGCCTACTTTTTTTTTTCAAAGGATATGTTTTTAATTATTGCTGTATTTATTGATCACGTTTTATTTCCAATTCTGGTGTGATTATTATTGCTTAACCTCATCCCACTTTGTTAACTACGTAAGCCTACACTACAAGTACCGGTACACGTAAGTTACTCCATTAATTCATATTTCCATTATTATTGTTGTAAATGGAAATGCAAATTAATATTTATTGGTTTCATAGTTAATTATCGCTATAATCTTGAATGAGTGAAGCGATTATAGTAAATTTCAGTTCGTTTTGCACAAACAAAAATTATATTAACCTATTTCTTGCGGGTATCTTCGAGTTTATGGTGGAATTTAATACACTTCATTAAAATAATAAATTAACTTTATGCATTTAATATTTCAATAATGGAAGGAAGGTGTTAATTTTTCCAAAAGAACACGACAACGAAAATGTAACATATTTTGTCGTCTACTAGGAGAGAGATCTGCGATGATGAGGCGATAGTAGCGATCCTAGTGGTGGGCAACTACCCATGTTTGCATTTTTACTACATATTGAGCTTCGCGACTGTATATAGTAGACTGTGATGCCATTTTAGACCATTTTTAGGCACCATAAACTGCAAAGGATAACGTACAATTCATTTACATTATAAGCTACATTCAAATCGATATTTCGTGGGACATCTTAATAGCCGAGAAATTGTAAGCGGTGGGACAAAGGCTTTGTAGGTCTGGGGGGAGTAAGAACTGCCGCTACCAACATGAATTGTCTCCCTTTAAGGTGACGTAACGCTAAGAAAAGTTTTCTTACGTTAGCACAGACGATAGACGGATGAAAACCTACCCTTATTTTCCTTCCCTTTCCCTTGCAAAAACTTCTCGTAATTTGTTATACAACACGGGTTTCTTTTCCTCAGTCAGTCGATGATACCAGAACTCCGGCTCAGCTGTGCAAGGCAACGTTGTAGTAAGAGAGGATCCTCTTAAACGATTAAAATCTTTTAACTCCCTTCTCTATACTTGCCCCTCCTGCTCAGTATTCACTGATGCTGATGTTACTTCTGGTTTCTTGATGCTGAACTCTTACCACCGACTTATTCCATCATCTGCATTCCCCCCCCCCCCTCTACCGCCTTATTTCCTAACCCTGAAGCTTGGAATGGTTTGAGCAATGCTGAAGTAGAAAGAAGAAATTTTTTAGACTCTGAAAACAGATTTGTAATTTAAATGAGGAGCAACAGTAGCAGAAGTAGATGTCGCCTAAGACATTTCAAACACAGAGTTCCTTCTCGACTTACTTTTCCCATTCATTGCATTCCCTGATTACAACTGATTCTTGCAATAGATTTTTTCGTTTCTGATAATGAGAGTCACCAGATATTATTAATTAAAGTTAGATATGCCTTGCGTCTGATTGAAAACATTATTACTTGATAAAGTGCCAAGTGTAAACGATTATGACAAAGAATGAGCGCTGATCGAGCCTTGCGTTAGTCACTTATTGGAGCCACACGTTGTCAGTCGAGGCTCCGTTGCTTGATAGTTGTGGGATGTTTAAGTCTCTCAACAAAGTGTGAGATTTAAACTCATCGAAAGTACAGGGACATCATTTTATTTTTACTCCAATTTTTATCGTACCTGAGTTTTTGAATGTACTTCACTCCCACCCCTTCTACTATTGACGTTCCAACTGTCCTGCACACAGAACCAAGACCGCAGTGAGTTAGTGAGTATAGTATGTTCCAGAAATATGTTCGCGTTTTCCAGTGACGAAAGAGCTTTCAATATTGAATCATATTTGCGCACAGGTACTGTCGTCCGTTTGCCATTGTCGCATCCCGATTTTCCCCACTTGCTTCTGCTCGCTCCTCTGTAAGGGCTAGTGGCTGGGCTTTCTCAGCTCTTTTCTGAAAACATTGATTTCTGTTAGGAATTGGACGTCTACTTAATATTATACAACTGTTTAAAATAACTTAAATGAAAGGGCCTTGTTGAGTAATTAACTGTCACGTGATTTCCCCCCTTTCTACGATCCTGCGACATAACCACTTGGACGGACAGTAGATAGCATGTCTGAGTAATTTTACCTGTGCGGGTCGGGCAGAAGTGAAGATTGAATTTACAATATGTAAAGTACTCTTTTATAGAGTAAGTACAGAATTATTTCAACATGAGTTACTAGTACGAAGGATGAAACTGGTAATTGGAATTAGATACAATAATCTACAGTGCGATAATATGCACAAAAGAACTAAAGCCTGTATCGAAATGAACGGCCACCATTTTAAAAAATGTGTTTAAATATCCATATTATGATTATTTTTCAATTTAACTTCATTCTCTATATTGTACGCTAATGTCCTGTAGACAGTATAATATATACTGCATAATGAATACATACACATGGACAGCTCAGTTCGTGAGTAAAAACACTTATTTTTAATTCAGTACTGTATTTTGATTAAACAAATACCTAATGAAAATTATCAAACTCAAAATCGCGATATTTCCTAGTTTACGTAAATGGATGAATTACTTTTTTTCCCTCCTGTACCTAGTAAAGTGATTTGTTTGTATATTACGCCAGTCGTGGAAGGGGGTAGCAAACTGTGTTTCCGGTTCTCGATCGGTTAATTCAAAGGTATAGCCAGCTTAATATTAAAAATGTTAGTAAAAATAAAATAATGTCCCTGTATAATCCATGTACGAATATTACTGAAGTTCTGAGTATTAATTTAACAGTTACAGCAATAAATATTTAAACGCACACAAAATAAGTTCTTTTGTCGGAGAAGGAAAGTTATTATACAAATCCTGTATATCAAGTTGACAAATTTAACTGGTTTATGAAGAAACGGTGTAGTACAAGTGTCGTATATTCTGTTACAAAATTTCAACTGGTCTGTGAAGGAAACGTTTATTAAAAGTCTCGTTCACCAGATTGCCAAATAATAACAAGTCTGGGAAGGAAAAACTGACAAAAGTCTTGTACATAATTTAAAAAGGCTAGGAATTTTCTTTTCATATGTTTAAGATCAAATAAAAAAAATTGTATTATGTTTTATGTTCCTTAGAAATGCAAATTTATTTGAAGATTGTTTTTTTTTATTTATATAATCATAAAAGGTAAAAAGGTAAAGGTATCCTTGTAACATGCCATGAAGGCACTTGGGGGGCATGGAGGTAGAGCCCCATGCTTTCCATGACCTCGGCACTAGAATGAGGTGGTGTGGTCGGCACCACGCTCTGGCCGCCTTTTACCCCCGGGAAAGACCCGGTACTCAATTTTATAGAAGGCTGAGTGAACCTCGGGGCCGTTCTGAAAGTTTGGCAACGAGAATTTATATAATCATAGGTAATAGAATATATTAGAACCAGAACATTTTGATAACTAAGATACTGTTCTGTTTTGTCTTTTTGTCTCATTTAAACATTTATAATGTTATTTATTTCAATGATGTATGTTATTCAAAGTTACGAAATCTTTCCACGCCGACCAAACGCTATTTCGAGAATGACGAGCGAGACTCGAAAGACAAATGCAACGAACACAGCGAGCGAGAGCGACAGTTTTGTTGAGCTCTAGTTATTGTATGCATTGAACTGAATTATTTCAGTATTATTCTTCTTCTTATTTGTTTGTTCGTGTGTATTTCTGAATAGGAATGCTGCTGCAAAAAATAACTTGAAATATACATTCCAACCCTAGTTATAAAAACATCTGGTTTAAAAAATATAGGCCTAAAGTAGCCAAAATTGGCAAAATATGTGGGTGAAGATGAATGTGTAAGTAAATATGTTAGTAAATCTTATAAACAATACAAATAATATAACATTACTGCCAAGGAAGAGATCCAGTTTGAGAAGAAAAGAACTGCTTTTCCGCCGGCAAACTGACGGTCACTTGCCGTTAAATGTGAATGTGACGTGACGGTGACGGTACCGGTCCGTGACGTTGACGTTCCGTATAATATGAATCGACCTTAATACTTGCTTGGCGGTTATGAAATCTTTGTGACTTGTAATGCTGACATATCGCATACACATGTCTATGTACTGACAATTATATTGCGAAATATATTTCATATTGTATGCTAAAATTACGCAAATAAGGAAATGTTTTATGAAAGGAAGATGAATGTTGTTAAGTGAACTCACATTATGGCATTTGGAATTGTCTGTTATTGTATCGGTGTTTACTACTATTCAATATTAGCACGCATAGTTAAATTTATGTGAGTATTTATTTACAACAGCAACCACGAAGTATTGCACTTGGCATATACCGTCACTATTAAATTCAAGCTATAATAGTGAACAGTTAAAAGTATTATATCGTGGAAACGTTAACTTCTTCAGACAGTTTCTGCCACAATGGTTTTCGTTTACGGTAAACTGTGAAGTCGATGTTCTACGCATGCGCCACATTATCGTTACCAGACATCGTGATACGGTGACACGACAATCCCATTCGTTTATCGTGAGCAGAATGTCTGCGTTTAAACACTAATGATGACTTTATGTTGATGCCGAAGTAATTGCAACTATGAGAACTTGAATCTGTGGAAAGATATTCATGAGAGAACAGTGACTGCAACTGGAAAACCTTTCTCCCTGTGACCCATAGAAGATCATTATAGATTATCTTAACTATGACGGAATTCTGACATTGCAAATTTACGAAAGTATAGATGTAAAATATAAAATTAAATTATTTCCTTCATGAAGGATGAAATTAATGTAACGTACAATAGTACATTATGCAACGAGCCTATAATGGTAGTAATTAAGACGCGAGTATGATTGTTTATGAAACGAGCGCAAGCGAGTTTCATAATTTTCATACGAGCGTCTTAATTACCATTATAGGCAAGTTTCATACGACTTTTTATGCTCGACCATATTTCTAACTTGAAATTATTCATAATTATTCATGTTATGGTTATGTAAGTGAGGAGCGGAACTGACCTGAATTGTGAGATGTGCACGGACGCGAAAGTATTAATATTTTCCGAGGCACGAATGTCATTGACCTTGATATAATCTAGAGAATAACATGAAGATTAGTATTGATATAATCTGGAAATTCATTTAGAATTGAAAAACGGGATGACAAATTGAATTCATTTGAATATTATTTACAATTAACGCTAATTATTATAGTAACAGAACATAACCTTCTGCGACAGTATTGGATTTCCAGCCTCCGTGACTTTTCGCTAATTGTCTTTCGATTGCATATCCGAGAATAATCGATACTTGCGGTTTTATAATGGTACAATGGTGATTTCCCATTGGCTGTACACTTGAACTATAATGAATAAGTGTACTTTAATTAGGTCCATTAAAGGGCTACTACCAGGTGTACAATTACTACATTTCGGCATTGTCGAGCATAAAGAAAAAAACAAAATAGCTTCGACAAGGGTCTTAGCTTATCACATTATGTAGGTCTATATCAGATGTAAAATAATTAAGAAACGAATAATTATTCGAAACTAGCCGTACCCGTGCGCTCCGCTGCACCCGTTAGAAATAAATATAAAGTATAAAGTAATTACATAATTAAAATGGGACATTTGATCCAGGGAACATTCGTGTTTGATAGAAGGATAAATCATTTAATATGTTACTTAATTTAAATTGCATCCAAATAATTAAAATGCGATCATTTTTGTCCAGAGACACTCATTTGGTGCAATGACAATTCCGTTAACATGTTTCTTAATTTTTATTACATGCAACCATAGTTCAATGAACATTGCCATCATTTAGATTTAATATGTATATTTTATTTTACTTGTTACAGGTTTCCATTGAATTATGGTAATAACTTAATTTTAACCCTTGTTTTCTACGTATTCAGTAAATGGCGCTTGCCCACTATGGTTCTGAACCCTTCAAATAACTTAAATTATATTATATAATATTATATTATATCATATCAGAAGTTACTGTAATAACATTATAGCATTATGTCCATCTAGAGAAACTACACTTTCCAATGGTGAAATAATAATTAATTATACAAATCGGTTAATTTAGCTGCCGATATTACTTCATACAATCACAGAAAAATTCTCTGTAGGTTATCTTTCATAGCTTTCGATTGTTGTTGTCCAAGGCCCCTTATAGACGAAGTCATTTGTTTTTTATTTCATTATACGGCCTTAGATGGCAGTTATTTTAATTTTAAAACTCACTTATCTCATTAAATATCAGTCCTATCAAAATTTTTCAAGGAATAAAACTTATCGAAAATTATTTTTAAAGAAACTTTTGTTATGTAACATTTTTCACAAAAATCAATAATAAGCGAGATATTTCGATTTATTTAATCCAGGCTCCCCTATAACCCCCCTTTTAAATAATGTATTTTTAATGCTATATAGCCCAAAATCTAAGTTACAACGAACTTAATTTATATTCCAATTTTCATCGAAATCCGTTCAGCCATTATCGCGTGAAAAAGTAACAAACATACAGACAGACAGACATACAAACAAAAATTTCAAAAAAGCGATTTTCGGTTTGAGGGTGGTTAATTATATATGTTAGGACCAATAATTTTTGGAAAATCGAAAATTACCAGAAAAATTTCGGCTACAGATTTATTATTAGTATAGATGATAGATTTTCGTAACCACGATAAATGCTAAGTGTGCCCAAATGCTGCCAAAGTAAATAATTTGATGTTTAAAATCATGTTAAGTATATTGGTGTATCTTTTAATCCGCGATCAAAATATAAAATAAAATGAATACAAAATGCGAAATGTGTTTATTCCATTTTCCTTGTCTTTGTATTATTTATTGACAGATGGCTGGACTAAAACTATTTTACGGCAAAGGCAAATCTCTCTTTTGCTAAACTGCGACGCTGATGCAGCTTTAAGAATATTTTAAAAACGTGTCGGAGCCACGAGGCAGGAGGGCAATACTTTCCACAACACGAGTGAATATTTTTTGAAGGAATGTCCATTGCGAATCTGAATACAAGGCAGAACAGATGAACAATGACGTTAATGTGCCGGGAAAGGTTTATTCTCATGCGTTGTATTTGAGGTATAACCATCAATAACATTTTGTATTCATACGGGCACCTGGGATTTTGGCATCCCTAACTGTGGCTTATCTGAAATCAGAGGTTACGTTATGAATTGAACTGTTAAATACGAAAAGTGTCGATCATCTGAAAACGAAAACGTTTCGAAACAATGTACATATAAACAAAACATTTAGGACAAGGTTGAATATGGTGGTAATTGTATTCCAGTATTTAATAATAATAATAATAATAATAATAATACATTTTATTCATTTTTGTTTATTATAATACGCATAGTATATAAACCGAATATGTCAATAGAATTCAAAGTTCTAAAGTTGCAGTAGTAAACGCTACAGACCGTACGAAGAGTTTTCCTATGTAAATAAAAACTCAGTTTTTCAATAGAGTATATATACAGGGTGTTTAAAGAAAGTGTGTGATATTGCAACAGTAGGTGGGATTCAAAGTTATAAAGTTGCAGTTGTAAACGCTACAGTTCATACGAAAAGTTTTCCTATGTAACTCAAAACTCAGTTTTTCAATGGAGTATATATACAGGGTGTTTAAGAGAGTGGGTGATTTTGCAACAGGAGGTGGGATTGGTCAAATCTAGAATAAACGTTTCTATAATTCAAACAAATATCTGTTAAGATGTGGATCATTTTACTTGTGTTCAGTATTTACGCGTCAGACAATGGGCTTCGTCCAACAAGCTAATTCTAGTGAACAAAAATGCTTTATTGTCACAAACGTTTAACAGTACAATATTTTTGAGGTTAACGCCATAAACACAAACAGGATTTGAGATGATTTCTGCCAATCTGTCCTCTGATAACATCTGCCTGTTACAGGGGACGCTCCATGTGGTTATCATGCATTCTTATACATGCTTCAGATCTTCTTCTCAAAGAATCGCGAACTCCTGCGATTACACCTGGCTGCTCTCGAATTTAGGCACATGCATTGGGCACACGCTCTTATAACATATGCACATTGTCGATGGATTCGGCATACACCAATATCTTTAAATGTCCTCATAGCCAGAAATCCAATGGATGAGGTCCGGTGAACAGGGAGGCCATGCTACTGGACCTCCCCGACCAATCCATCGTCCATGAAAAGTTTGGATTAAGTACTGTCGCACGATGTGTAGAAAATCTGGTGGTGCCCCGTTGTGCACATACCACATCCGCTGTCTTTCTAAAAGGGCAACATTCTCCAAAAGCACGGGTAATTCATCGCGCAAGAATCGATGATACACAGCACCTGTTAGTCTGTTAGGTAAAATGTATGGCCCCAGGAGTCTATCACCCACACATTGATACTAAAACGATCCTGATGTCTCACCTCCATGATTGCTCACACGTGTGTGTTGCGGTAATTTACTACCCCATGTTTTGTGAATTCTGCTTCATCAGTAAATATAATGTAGGCTTTGAATACCGGATTTTCATCACTCTGTCGTAGAAGCCACTGGCAGAATTGTAATCTGGCATGATGGTCTAAGAGCTTGCACACGTTGGGTATGGTAAGGATAAAGTAACTGCTCATGCAGAACTTCAGCAGCTGCAATTCTTCGCACACTTGTTGAGGATCACGTTCTACATGTTGCAACACACGTTCCTCTATTTCCGGCGTGCGAGGTCTACGCGATCCGTTGTCCTGGCTGCGAATCATCCCGTTGATGATGCAAGGGAAACATCGAAGGAGGAGGATTCGGTCCGGTGCTGTGGATTGAATTCGGCGTAGCTCAGTGGTCAGAGCGCTTGGTACGTAAAACCAAGGACCCGAGTTCGATCCCCGGCGCTGGAGCGAATTTTTCTCCTAAAATATTAAGTGGCAATGTATGTATTTATGTGATCTTCTATTTTGTAATCGTAATTTATTTTATTCTTGTATTGTTTACCTGTCAGATTTCTTATTATCCATTACCCTGATTTATTTTGCTATTACCGATGTCCATTTGTTTATTTATATATTAGTTATGAATATGTATTGAAGTGTCCAGTCAATTGTAGGCCTATTTCAAGCTAACGTTTTCAAATTAGAAAAAGTGAATTTCTTTCAATTGTTACTCTATTTGTGTACTCAGATATTGTCAGTGTTCGTGTATGATGAAGTGCACCTGGTGTTCTTTCTATCCTGCAAAACATTAGGGGAACCGCTTCAAGATCGAACATTCGGTCGGATGTTCATCTTTGCTGGATGTTCTCTTACCGGTTCCAAGCTGCAATCTGCAGCTCTCTAATAGCGATTTTAGATTTTAACGGTGTATAGGTGATCAGAAATTTAGTTTTCGGCACTTCACCTTGTGCCGGAACTTGATATTTACAACGTTTCGGAACTACACAGGTTCCATCATCAGGGCAGACAGGTCGCCTACTCTGCAGGGCTCGTCACAACAAGGAATCTGAGTGGTTCTGGTCACCTGTCAAGATTCGAGACGCCATCTTTGCAGAAATTTGTTCCTGCGTTGAACTCTGCGTGTTGCCCTGTTCGTATGTAGTTTTTCACACGTGTGGTCTGTTCTGAGCCATCGAGCATCTTAGTAAGCTTTTGACTTTTTCACAGCTGCTTACCATTCACCATTATTCATAGTTGCAATATTTATCTAGCAGCTTTGATGCGCTTCCCACAAAATTTGTTGTTATGCGCTGCTCTAAATTTGTTATATTACTTGCTTTCCCACCAACACCAATAGCAGAAACATGCCGAGGTGCGCACTTCTGCCCAATTTGCGACAATGTACGGTTATTCCGAAAATTAAATTTTCACACCTCGTGATTTACTACATAAATACAGTGAATAAATAGATTAATTCTTAAATTATTTATTTTCACTTTTCCCTCTGATCATTTTTGCATAATGTATTTTTCATATACAGGGACATCATTTTATTTTTACTTCAATTTTTATTGTACCTGAGTTTTTGAATGTTCTTCACTCACACCCCTTCTACTAATGAAGTTCAACCGTCCTCCACACAGATCCAAGACCGCATATACAGTCATAGTAGCCTTACGGTCACAGTAAACAGTACGTTCCAAAAATATGTTCGCGTTTTCCAGTGACGAAAGAGCTTTCAATATTGAATCATTTTCGCACAGGTACTGTCGTCCATTTGCCTACGTCGTATCCCGGTTTCCCCCACCAGCTTTTATTCGCCAGCTAGTAGCTGGGCTGTCTTAGCTCTTTTATGAGAACATTAATTTCTGTTAGGAATTGGACATCTACGTAATATTATACAACTGTTTAAAATAACTTAAATAGAAGGGCCTCGTTAAGTAATTAACTATCACCTGATTTCCTCCCTTTCTACGACCGTACGACATAACCACTTGGACGGACAGTAGATAGCATGTCTGAGTAATTTTATCTTTTCGGATCGGGCAGAAGTGAAGATTGAATTTACAGTACGTAAGGTACTCTTTTATAGAGTAGGCACAGAATTATTTCAACATAAGTTACTAGTACGAAAGACGAAACTGGTAATTGGAATTAGGTACAATTGTCTATAGTGCGATAATATGTACAAAAGAACTGACGCCTGTATCGAAATGAACGGCCACTATTTTAAAAAATGTGTTTAAATATCCATATTATGATTATTTTTCAATTTAACTTCATTCTCTATATTGTACGCTAATGTGTTGTAGACAGTATAATATACACTGCATAATGAATACGTCCGCATGGACAGCTCAGTTCGTGAGTAAAAACACTCATTGTTAATACTGTACTGTATTTTGACTAAACAAAAACCTAATGAAAATGATCAAACTCAAAAGCGCGATATTTCCTAGTTTACGTAAATGGATGAACTACTTTCCTTCCCTCCTATACTCCCTTAATAACAGTAATCTTTAAATTGTTACCCTTGACAACACGCTAATCCCTTATTCATCTGTCGTAAAAAAATCTTGGCTTCTTTTTTGATAATAATGTAAGTTGGAATTTTCAAGTTAAAGAAACGATAAAAAAAATCTGTTCCTCCATTAACTCTTTGAGTCGCTTGAGAAACTTCTTGCCCAAGCAACTAAAACTTACTCTAGTACAAACCCTAGTAATGCTGCACTTCGATTATTGTGACGTTTTGTTAAGTGACCCAAGTTCTGAACTGTCAGTCAAGTTATAGCAAGTTAAGAATATGTGCGTCAGATACGTGTGCAACATCCGACGATATGATCACATATCACCGTCCTTCTCAAGTCTTTCGTGGCTCCGACTTAAAGGACGCAGAACGTTACACTCTTTGTCTTTACTCTTTCGAATTCTGCACACCTTAACACCAAATTACCTTTCGTCTCGTTTCTCTTATCTATACTCTAACCACGATGTAAATACCAGATCACTTATCTGTGGCACGCTAAGTATACCTCTTCATAGAACATCTTGTTATTCATAATCTTTTACAGTATCCACTTCGCGACAATGGAATTCCTTGTCACAAAGTATTAGGGGCTGCAAGACAATAAACACCTTAAAAAACAGCTTAAAAGATAACCTTCTTAGCATTTCACTCCAATCATACTGATTTAAACTATCACTGACTACATTGTTACTTCTTCCTTTAGACATAATCCTGATAGCGCTGTATTTTCAAAATTGTCTCATAATAATCTCTTTCTATTGTCTAATATTATTTGAAATATATTAACATTCTATGTATTTTAGTTTAATTCTGCTACACAGTTTATTTCAGTGTTTAATTAATAGTTCATAGTATTTTGTTGTTTAATTCGTATATAACTCTTGTATATATGTAACTCTCATCTCAATCAAATTGTTGAATTGTTTGTAAGTTCATGCATATGTATATACACTTTTTGCTGGTTGAGTGGAAGAGAAGGCCTTACGGCCTTAACTCTGCCAGCTAAAATAAATTATTATTAATAATAATAATAATAATAATAATAATAATAATAATAATATTATTATTATTATTATTATTATACCTAGTAAAGTGATTTGTTTGTATATTACGTCAGTATCATCTAACTCCAGTCGTGGAAGGGGGTAGCAAACGGCGTTGATCCAGAGGTATAGGCAAGTTAATATTAAAAATGTTAGTAAAAATAAAATGATTTCCCTATACATTAATATAATACACATGGGCATGTACAATTCGAAAACCATGAATATAAATGCTATGAGATCAGATGGTGATGTACCCCATAGACTTTTATTCAGGCAGCATTAATGTATGTATGATCGGTTGTTAAATGACTTTCATATGAAAATCAGAAAAATGCAAAAAAGGAAATAATTTTATTGTCCTATACGATATGCATATATTACTTAAGGTATCATGGTTAGTTTTATATTTCACGGAACATCATGAAAAGTAACTGGGCTTGTTGATAATGAATTCCAGTTCAAAATGTTTAACGAATATTGAAAACCCGTCATATAAACGTTAATTCGAGTCTGACTCAATTATGTCTATTTGGGTAACTTCAGAACTAAAACAAATAATAAAAAGCAACCTATTGATCGATAGCAATGGAGCGTGGCGACCCTGACTGCCTTACTTAGCGCTCGGGGCAGGAAGGCTTCTGCCGTGTCATCTAATGGAAACGCACGACTTTCAATAAACAACACGTTATGATTTCATATTAAATTCGTTGATTTTTGGCTAATGATTAATAAAATATGCTACATGCCAATTTATTAATTCTATAGTTGAATGTAATGAAAATGTATTAGATGGAACACGCTTTTTTTTATTCCATCGATGTGAGCCAGAAGGGTCTTTAATTACTGCGTGTAATGAGACCGGCAAGCCGAAGCCTTTGGAATCGGACGTAATTAATGCATTGATATTAAAAACTCCAATTCGCATTCAAATGCGTCTTTAACAACACATGGAATACATGAATGGGAATGAGTTGTGTTCAAGATGGAATTATATTTTCTGCTCCATCCCGTAACCTGTACATTTGACTTTCTGTTGCAAGTCTAAAGTTACAAATTACTCGACGACATTGCTTCTCATATACTTAAATTCATGAGTTCAATATCTCATTGCCCAGTCTTAGTCCAGTTTCAGATTACTTCCTACCAAGGAGAGCTAGTTCAATTACCGAGAGATCGTACGACATTATATTAAACAAGTACCTTGTTCAAATAAGTATTTTTCTGATTTATTTTCAGTGAAGAATACACGGACATTTTGAAAGTTATTTGCTTCCATAATAATGAAACATACTCCCTCTGAAAGGTATTTTTATGCCAGATACTTTTTCTTGAACATATCCGTCTTCAGTTTTTGAGTTTTAACGCGAAAACGTAAGTGACAATGTCAGGACGATCAGCCGGTTTTTCATGTGGGAGTAAAGCAATAGCTATTTCAGATCATTGTGGATTGTAGATGAAAGTTAAAAAAAGTCAGGTTTGCTATACTTTCGAAAAATAGACATAGCATCTTGGTATAGCTGCTGCATGTAGAGCTTGAAATGTAGAGGGTAAAATAATTTTATCCTGCTAAGAGATCTTGCTGAAATGATCGGGAGACTACAAAATCTTGTAGGTCTCTTATTTTATCAGTTAGTAATACCTTTTGGTCTTTACATAGAAACTCTAATTTTTGCGCTCTCTCGAGCCAATACTGAAGAGAATGACGCATATAAATATCTACACTACACCGGCATTACATATATGAAAAAGACCCAATCACACTTGATTAATAACTATAAAAATATTTAATTTTTAATAAAAATATTATTATCTTAGGTGACACATACTATGTAGGCCTATACTATATAGACGACTCAGTAAATTATACAAATGAAGATTAATTTAAGATATTCTCTACATCTACTTACATACCCCAAAACATCTCACTTTCATATCAGCAATAGGTCTGTAGCATTAATATGTATAATTAATGAAAAATAGTCACGTCAAGGGATTAACTGTAATAATATTTCATTTCTAATGGTAATAATGTCATCAAACCACTTCAACTTTTGTAGTTTTTAATATCCAATACACAGCTGTACTCAGAAAATTAGCTACACACCGCAGAATCAGACTTGTAAATAATTTTAATAACTCGAAACCATGTACGAAAGTTCCAAGTAGGATGCGAGGACGCATTTTTTGCTGTCAATATGATGAGAATATTAAATGTATGATTTGTTCACGAGTATTACGAGGAAAACGGTTGTATAACATAAAACGGCGTTATACTACATGTTACTGATGAAACATTAAAAGGTTGTGTTATCATCATCATCATCATCATCATCATCATCATGATGATGATGATCATCATCATCATCTCTGTACGTCGACCCTTTTTGAGCAGATGTACGAATAATGCGGTTAGCTCTTTAATTTGAACTCAATGATTTACAATGTGATGTCAAATGAAAGCTAGATGTAAGGACTTGACAAATGTTGAACTTTCAAATCTTTGCCAAAAAATAAATATCCGAAGCTTCGTTCTTTCGCTTGCTCTGTTGAAGCCATGTTCGCTACAACTTACATTTGTGAAAAATTATTTTCAACAATGAAAATAGTAAAAACCAAATTTAGATCACGACTGACTGACAAATACCTTCGTGATCAACTACGACTGGCAGTAAGTGGCATAATTCCTGATTTTGAAACTCTGTCGCAGACACATTCTGAAGACAGTTAATTTTAGGTTGTGATATTGTTCATTTCTTTCTTCGTTACACGTACTAAACATTAGTTTGTAGCCTTGTACTGTATAAAATTATATTTAAGTGCTTGACGTAAGGAAAATGAAAATCCGTTAATAAGTCAGACAGTTGCTTCACTTCCCCTTCGGGTGTCCGCCTCCCTCCATTGGTGCTATGCACGTTGCAGGTTACACAGTGGCTCGGCGCACGATTACATTTTCGCCACCGCTGCTCTAAACAAATGATACGTTATGCTAGCGTTGCTGCGCGACGGGTCAATCAACAACAAGAACAACAATAAAATGGAGCCAAGATTATCGTTTGAACAGCGGAAAGCAATTTTGAAGTGGTATTGGAGAACCGAGAATGATGTTGAAGTTGAACGGCAATGAAGATGTGAGTACAGAACAGAACCACCAAAGCGATTAACAATTGCACGCATTCGTGACAAATTAGAGACTTATGGTACCGTATGCGTTGTTTGCAAGGGCAGATCTGGGAGACCTCGCACATCATCAACCCCGCGTCCTCGGCTATGGTTTTGGAACGTTTCACTGCAGAAACCTACAAAGCAATGTGCACGTGAGACTGGGATTAGCAGAACCAGTGTACGTCGTATTATTAAAACACCAAAGTTGAAAGTTTTCATCCCAAGACTTTTGCACGCATTAAATGAAGATGACCCTGATCGGAGAATGCAGTACTGTGAGTGGTGTTGGAACATGGTACAAGAGGATGAGGCCTTCGTAGGGAAAGTTGTTTGGTCTTGTAAGGCACAATTTAAGTTGAACGGAACTGTTAACCGGCATAACGTGTCTACTGGTGTAAACAATCCACATGATTTTGTGGAAAAGACTGTTAATTTACCTGGAATTAATGTTTGGTGTGGGTTGTCATCTACGGTCTAATTGGACCATTCTTTTTTGATGGAACACTAACTGGCCAAGTGTACCTGAACATGTTACGCACATCCAAAATTCAAATTCAAATTAAAATTCAAATTTATTTACAATTTACATTTTAAATGAATACATGTGAATAGATACCCGAAATGAGCATATGCTCGTGCTCGGGTACAGTCCAGTAGTCTACATAAAATTTTACAGGGATCAAATAATAATGCTGAAGATAGAAATAATAGTAATAATAATAATAATAATAATAATAATAATAATGATAATAATAATAATAATGATAATAATAATAAAAATAAAATAATCGTGACAGAAATGATACAAAAATTGTAATACAAAATAATTTAATAATAATAATAATAATAATAATAATAATAATAATAAAACAAAAATATTTACAATAATAAAATAAATACTAAGACGGATAAAATAAAATATAAAACCACTAGCGAGAATTAACACAACTTAAATAAGCATATAATAACCGGAAAAAAATAACGAAACTCGAAAATCAACAGAAAAGTTCGTTGTATCGCAGACGACAGCAACCGCCGTATTGACATTGTGTTGTGCATTAATGGTAGTAGGGGGGAGCCGAAAGTCTACGTAACTGCCGTTCTCTTCGAATCTTCTCGTACAATCATGGGAAGTTAATGCTGCAAAAACAAAATGTCTACGAGTCAAACTGTTCATTATTACCAGGATAAATACAAATAATACAGAAATATATTAATCTAGTTTCAGTTATAGATGTCTACTTTTGTGCAAGAGGTATCGTATCAAAATATTTTATGAATGGCGGGGAAAATATAAATTTCAAGAACTCTCTAGTGACAAGTACAATCAAGTGTATCTGTGGCGATGCTAAGAAATAATTTATTGGAGATATACACTGTTATTAATTAAGAAAATGATCTACCGCCATTCGTACACTCTATGGAAATGAGGAATTTCACTTCCAACAGGATGGTGCACCACCACATTACCACCGAGATGTACGAGCGTGCCTTGATGACAATCTTCCAGGGCACTGGATAGGACGAAGAGGTCCGATTGAGTTTCCACCGCGTTCTCCGGATATAACTTCCTTGGACTTTCACCTGTGGGGGACTCTTAAAAATGTTCTATACCGTAGCTACATTGGCAGCACTTCGGGAAGAAATTGAACGGCATGTGTTGCAATCGCTGAGGACACTTTCGCAAATGTTGCTCGAACAGTAGTTCAACGTACTCAGAAGTGTGTCGACGCCCATGGTGGGCACTTTGAGCAACTGTTGCAACTGTAAAAGTCTAAGATGATTAGTGCTCATCATTTTCTGTTTGTGTGGATTCAGCTTTCTTATGTTAACATAGTTTTTTGTTTGCTTGAAGCGTGTATACATTTTTGGAACCCTCTGTATACGTGTAGGTGTGTATATATGTATATACACACACACACAAAGGGTGTAATGAAAATGTTGACAAAAACGTCGATCTCCTGCCTGAATATAAACCTCAGCTCGTTGTCTCTTAGAGATCCAGAAGTGTTAAGCAAGTAATTTATTCTTGTTAACTATTTGTGCTAATTCACAGCTTTTGCTTTTACGACTCAACATTCAGTAATTCAGTAGGTTCATGTAATCCTTAACTAATCTTTGATTTTATTATTCATTAATAGTCAGCACACTGATACACATGGCGTTACAGAGTTTCTCCATCATTATCAAAGAAGTGTGTTGGTGATTGTACAAAGTATTAAGATATCAATGTATTAAGATTTAACCACAGTCTAGTATATACAGTCACGAAGCTCAATAAGTAGTAAATAGGAGTAGGAGTAGGAGTAGTAGTAGGAGGAGTAGGAGTAGTAGTAGGAGGAGTAGGAGTTGTAGTAGGAGGAGTAGAAGTAGGAGGAGGAGTAGGAGGAGTAGGAGTAGTAGTAGGAGGAGTAGTAGTAGGAGGAGTAGGAGTAGTAGTAGTAGGAGGAGTAGGAGTAGGAGTAGGAGTAATAGTAGGAGTAGGAGTAGTAGTAGTAGGAGGAGTAGGAGTTGTAGTAGGAGGAGTAGGAGTTGTAGTAGGAGGAGTAGGAGTAGTAGTAGTAGGAGTAGTAGTAGGAGGAGTAGGAGTAGTAGTAGGAGTAGTAGTAGGAGGAGTAGGAGTAGTAGTAGGAGGAGTAGGAGTAGTAGTAGTAGTAGTAGTAGTAGTAGTAGTAGTAGTAGTAGTAGTAGGAGGAGGAGTAGTAGTAGTAGGAGGAGGAGTAGTAGTAGTAGGAGGAGTAGGAGTAGTAGTAGTAGGAGGAGTAGGAGTAGTAGGAGGAGTAGGAGTAGTAGTAGTAGGAGGAGTAGGAGTAGTAGTAGGAGGAGTAGGAGTAGTAGTAGTAGTAGGAGGTGTAGGAGTAGTAGGAGTAGTAGCAGCAGCAGTGGTAGTTGTTTTATTTTGCCTGGCAGAGTTAAGGCCATAAGGCCTTCTCTTCCACTCAACCAGGTTTCAATAATATACATGAGATACAAAATTTGATTACAAAACAACACAAGCGAAAATACCTTAGAAATTACATAAAATATAGTAGAAAATTACAATAGACAAGATCAGTTACATAATATAAAATTACAATAGTCAAGATCAGTTACATAGTATATAAAATAAAGTAGAAAATTACACATAATCAAAATCAGTTACATAACATAAGGAGAACACACACACACACACACACATGCATCCATAGATAGTTGCTCACCACTAGGATCGCTACTATCGCCTCATTACAGACAATGGGAAATAGTACCGACACAGTCTATTGTTTATAGCACCCTCACAACTCAAGCGTCTTGACTGTATATACTAGACTGTGATTTAACTTTGTATGCCATTACTACGTATCAAGATCCGTAGTATATTCACAGTTATGCAAGCTTACGATGATTTTTAACGTTTGACAAGATCATTTCAATACATTTATGATTAGTACTTATCACCATGTTTACATTTTTTATGTTATCTTTTAATGTGATCAATGTTATTCCCAATATGAGGTTAAGGTTTTGTAATTGATTTTAGATAGATTTTTCGCCCTTATCTTGTACCTGAAGATGCCCCATGAGGGTGAAAACGTTAGTACTAGAACTTGGTAAGATGTAAAACAAAATTGTTTGTTTTATATAATTATTAGTGTCTAACCCATAAGATTGAATAAACATGTGAATTATTGATATTTATCTCATCCAAAATGTTAACAGTATATAAATTACAGTAACTGTCCACTTTCGATTGAAACAGTTCATTGGATCTAGACAGTGCGATGTCTAACAGGTCAAAGTTGTAAATCACAAATGCAGTATAATGCCAGCTGTGTTCGGTGCCTAACATTTAAATCGTGTGTTACTGCTTGATATGCAACGCTTCAGAAATTATGAATTTATTTGCATTAGAAAAGATTTAAATTTTATACAGTTTTAAATCAGTAGTCAGTGAAATTGAATGTAAACCCCCTAAGCCTCGCATCTGCGACGACTTTGTATTGTTGCGAATAATTTTAGTGGATTTTGTCTTTATAAAGTATTTGGCATGATCATATTATATATATATTGATGTACCGAAGTACATATGATATTTCCATGCAGATATTCTGCATATGATATGCGTAATAAATCACTTTGTGATTTAAGACGGCGCCCATACCGTCGGATCCCGGCCAATCAGTCACTCATCTGAGTGCACCTCAACACATGTATGGACTTCGGTCCTGCGTTCATAGACATCTATGACGTAGTGCAGAGGGCGGCTACCAGAGGGAACCCCAGAGAAGGAGCTTAATCTGAGACGATTCTAAACGGCGTCGGGATTGTATCCGGCGTGGCTTAGTGGATAAAGCATCAGCACGTAGAGCTGAAAACCCGGGTTCAAATCCCGGCGCCGGAGAGAATTTTTCTCCTCTCCATCACTCTTTCATCATGTGATGATGCAGAATATCTGCATGGAAATATCATATGTACTTCGGTACATCAATATATATATGATATGCGTAATAAATCACTTTGTGATTTAAGACGGCGCCCATACCGTCGGATCCCGGCCAATCAGTCACTCATCTGAGTGCACCTCAACACATGTATGGACTTCGGTCCTGCGTTCATAGACATCTATGACGTAGTGCAGAGGGCGGCTACTAGAGGGAACCCCAGAGAAGGAGCTTAATCTGAGACGATTCTAAACGGCGTCGGGATTGTATCCGGCGTGGCTTAGTGGATAAAGCATCAGCACGTAGAGCTGAAAACCCGGGTTCAAATCCCGGCGCCGGAGAGAATTTTTCTCCGCTCCATCACTCTTTCATCATGATCATATTAGCAGTATCAATTGCATTACCCTCTCATAATATTATGGATAAAATTCACGGTAAATATAAAATATCATTATTTTTATCAGAATGCAGTCGGGAGCAAAATCACTAGGAATTAGTTATTTATGTTACTTGTGATGTAAGTGCATCTTTATTGCACGAGTGGAAAGATTTAAGCACGAGGTGTCAGCCGAGTGCTTAAATTACACGAGCGCAATAAAGATCACCCTCACAAGTACCATACGTAATTTTATCCATGAACACAACGAAAAATTATGTTTTATGAAAGAAAATATGTTGAAAATAAGTCCTCTTATAATCACATTATCATGGCATGGATTTTAGAATCGATACGTGTACTAGCTAGGTCATGATGTAGGAGGCCATGATTAGTGAAGAATGGTATCTAAGGAGTTGGATAAATAACAAATTATAATTAATTATATAATTTTAATGTAAATTTTTTTCATTTTAAACGTGTATTTTCATCTTTTTGAAGTTTCAGGGATTATTTAGAAGTGTTCACGGGATTAATGTCATTAAAATAATTCCACATTTTACTTCTGTAAACTTAAGAGGAATTTTAAAACGTAACTAATCATCGTGTCTTATTAGCTTAGTTGGCTAACGCGTGTTGTTATACAATCCTTTAAATCCAAATTCGCAGGTTCAAGTCTCCTCGCCTCCCAAAAGGTAAATAATTACAACTTTTACAAAAAAAAAAAAAAAAAAAAAAAAAAAACGTATTACATATGGATTCAATGCGCAAATTACGACGTAGTCAGATAGAGAAAAGAGAAGGTGATTGAGTGTATGTACATTTAAGAAATGGTAATAAATAAGTAGAGGTAGTGACATCTAGTAACTAATATATTAACTTCTTGAGTAATAGAATAGTTCAATGGAAAAGTATACGTGTGTACCCGGGTACTAGGAAGATACTAATGAACTGTGAGATAAAGTTCAAACTGTGAGGTAAAGTCTTTATCTCACTAGTGAAATAAAGTAATGTTGAATAATAGCCTACTTTACAAACGCAAAAGTACTTAGTAAAGGCATGTTTTTCGTTATGGTCATGGATAAATAGCATTAATGTTTAGATCAGCGGTGACCAAAACTCGAACTCTAGTGATTACATGCGACAGACAGCCTATGAAGTAAGGCGACGGAGGAAAGGTACTCGGCATGAAAACTACAACCAGTGGCGGTTCCTGTACTGACATCTTGATCAATCCCGCGGATAAAAATCTCAAGCTTTGCTGTATTAGTAACATCACTGCTGTCATGAAGAGCCAGTGAATAATATACGATTTTTCTTGCTTCTTTTTTAATCTTCCTCTTGAATATAATCAGGAATTTTCTAAATTCTTCTCTCGATACTTTGTCGAGAAATTTGTAGTTTTTCAAAATTAGAAACTTCTTATGGGCAAGTTATTTATGCTGTTTTAATCATTACTCTTTTCAGAAATTCTGTTCTATTAAAAGGCTTTAGAGCACGAGATATTTCAAACCCCATTAGGTAGCTGACTTCCTTACATTTGTTTATCTCATCTTTCTCTTCCTGGCCATGATTTAAGACATGCCAATTCCTGGCGTTTAACAGTTCGTTGGCACATAATATTGAATCAGTTTTTCTACAATATTATTATTAAATGAATAATTAATAAATAGTTATCCTCATCTAAAGATTAAGAAGATTAAAATTGAGATAAAACCTAATAATTTTATCCTTCTAGAGAGAAGATCAAAAAATATCAATATTCATGCACGTGCAGAAGAATTATAGAAAGACATACTTAGTGGTCAGTAATATTTATTATTTATTATTTATTATTAATATTTGTGTGCTGAACAACAGCCAGAGGCCTATAGTTCAGCACAATACACAAATAGAAGATACAAAGGTGCAAAACAAATAAATAATATCTTAAATAAAATTGACAACATGAACAGTAAATACTAATAATCAAAACGAAACTATACCTTAAAAGGATCTAAATTGTGCCCATGCAAATTGACATATTTTATGCATCTACAGACTGGAGAAAGTGATTTTGAATTTCTGTTATAAAATTTTTTTTGAAATCTTAAACCTTTTGTAGGATTACGAAGGCTGATGTTGTTTATGATAGACTCACAATCAATATCACCCTTGATAACTTTGCAAAAAAATTGATAATCAAGATTTTGACGTCTAGCATAAAGGCTACAACAGTTAAAATATTTACAGGTAATATCATAGTTAAAGTCAGAGGAATTGGGTATAAATCGAAAAGTACATAAGGAAATAAATTTTCTTTGAATATTTTCCAATTTAACCGAATCTGTTGAAGTAATGGAATTCCAGGCTACAGATGCATATTCAAGTTTAGATCGAACCAAAGTAAAGTATAGAATTAATAGTGACTCTGTAGTAGAAAAAGATTAAGTTATAGACCTTATTAAACCAAGCATTCTTATTGAATGGTTATAAATATATTGACCATGATCGTGAAAGTATAATTTAGAATCGAGTAGTACACCAAGATCTTTAATAGAATTTTTCCTAATAATACAGACGTTATTAAGAGAATAATGAAATTTTATAGAAGTAGTTTTTCGAGAGTACGAAATGACAAAAGTTTTTGTTTCATTAATTTCCATTCCATTATTGTCAGACCAAAGTTCAATAGAGTTAACATCATTTTGAAGAGTTTGGCACTCGGCAGAACTATTTATTGAGCGAAAGATTTTGAGATCATCAGCAAATAACAGGTAGTTTGAACTTATTCTTTTACATATGTCATCAATAAATAATAAAAATAATAGAGGGCCCAATGTAGATCCTTGGGGAACTCCACATAAACAATTAAATGGGTCCGAGAGAGAATCACCTAGACGAACACAACATTGTCTATTAGTTAAATAGTTTTCAAACCAGCTCACGTAGTTAGAAGAGAGACCAAAGTTTTTTAAATTTATTTATCAAAATATTGTGAGGTATAACATCAAACGCTTTGCTAAAATCGATATAAATTGAGTCAATTTGACCTTGAGTTTCAACAACAGGCATAACAAGATTAAGGTAGGATGCTAAGTTAGTAGTTGTTGATTTACCTTTAGTAAAACCATGTTGGGCTGAATTAATTTTATTCTTAACATAAAATGAAACATAATAATAATAATAATAATAATAATAATAATAATAATAATAATAGTAATAATAATAATACATTATTCAGCGTGGCAATTAATGTATATTAACTGAACCGTTGATCAAAGTAAACATATTACATTTTGTCCGACAGAACAACAAATAGTTCTCCTTCTCATTCTTTACTAAACCACCTCTTACTGCTTGTAGAGACAGAGTTTGTAGAACGACCGCCACTGCTTGCCTTCAGTACGCGAATGAAAAACACAGCAATGTACAGGAAATTCCTCGTACCCGTTTGAATGTCTGTGATTACACGATGTAATCACGATACCCGCTTTGGTCACCGCTGGATTAGGGGAACGCAAAGACAAACCTTGAGAGTCACCCATTTTGTACATGGTAGCTCCAATTTTACCTAAATACTAATATCTGTTCAAATTTCTGTGCAGTTTGATTCTAAACTTTCATTTTCTGTTAGCTGACACGTTAGTGTTCTTTGCGGTACGCAGAAGTTGTAGGCCTAATTAATTTGCCTGTGTAGGGTAGGTCAGAGGTTTAGAACCACTTGTATGTAACATATTACGAATTATGCAAACATTACCAATATATTGTTACATGGTTAATGAATTTATGAATCCTTCTACGCCACAAATAGCAAAATTTTAATAGTAAACTAATGGCGTAATAGATTTTTAGATGTTTTAATTCCTGTCTGTAATATCGCGCGACAGCCCATGCAGGGTATTACAGCACTTCACGATTACGATACATCTTTAACATACGAGGCCATTCAATTCGGTATAATATGTTTTTTTTAATGTTGACTGTGTTTTGTCAGTGATAGCACAAAGAATGGACTGTTCAATGTTCATATCCATGGCAACGTATTTGAGTTTCAAATTGTTTGTAAACGCAGAAAAATCGTATTCTAGTGTGTTAAATGTAACATCCAATGTTGGGCGAAAGAGACAGAATTTTAATTTCAGTTATCTGTACTAATAATAAATCTGTAGCCAAAATTTTTCTGGTAATTTTCGATTTTCCAAAAATAATTGATGTTAACATGTATAATTAACCATCCTGAAACCGAAAATCGCTTTTTTTTTTTAATTTTTGTTTGTATGTCTGTCTGTCTGTCTGGATGTTTGTTACCTTTTCACGCGATAATGGCTAAACAAATTTATATGAAAACTGGAATATTATTAAGTTCGTTGTAACTTAGATTTTAGGCTATATGACATTCAAAATACTTGATTGAAAAGGGGGGTTATAAGGGGGTCTGAATTAAATAAATCGAAATATCTCGCTTATTATTGATTTTCATGAAAAATGTTACATAACAAAAGTTTCTTTAAAAATAATTTTCGATAAGTTTTATTCTGTACAAAATTTTGATGGGACTGATATTTAATGAGATAAATGAGTTTTAAAATTACAATAACAACGCCATCTAAGGCGCTCTACTGAAATAGAAACAAATGACTTCGTCTATAAGGGGCCTTGGACAACAACAATCGATAGCTATTAAACATAGCCTACAGAGAATTTTTCTGTGTTTGTATGAAGTAATATCGGAAGCTAATTAATATTGTTTAATTATTATTTCACCATTGGAAAGTGTAGTTTCTCTAGATGGACATGATTCTACAATGTTATTACAGTAACTTCTGAAACATATAGCAAGTAATATAAAGCATACACATTAAAACTAAATGATATGTCAATCTTCATTAAACTATGGTTGCATGTAATAAAAATTAAGAAACATGTTAAAGGAGTTGTCATTGCACCAAATGAGTGTCTCTGGACCAAAATGATCGCATTTTAATTATTTAAATACAATTTAAATTAAGTAACATATTAAACGATTTATCCTTCTAGCAAACACGAATGTTCCCTGGATCAAATGTCCTATTTTAATTATGTAATTACTTTGTATTTATTTCTAACGGGTGCAGCGGAGCGCACGGGTACGGCTAGTAGATAAATATAGGCCTATAAACAGAAAAAGATTACCTGTAAGTATATCTTTGTAACTGTTTGAAGTCAAGAACTGGGTACTGATGTGAACTGTGTCCTTTGGCGTACTGCTTTCCTACGTTTAGCCTTAATAAAGATAGTGATGATGATGATGATGATGATAATAATACTATAATAATAATAATAATAATAATAATAATAAATCCATGAGCCCTATAATTTACTAAGGTCTGAGTTCCTTTTTGACGACGCTCTCCATCGAACTACGTTGACGCTTAGCACAGAAGAACCCGCACAACAGGTGCGTTTATATGAATTAAATTGTCGATGATGATGACGATGCATGCAATCATTATGGCTTTTAACATTATGCAGTTGGTTGTTCAAGTCCCACTTAGCATGATGCAATGTTAATGGAAACCGTGACTGATGTTAGAGTGATAATGCATTGCGAATTGCCGAGGATTAGACATGAAGCGGTCATGTTCTATTTAAGCCAACACGACCTCAATTGCTGGAAGAGCAGATCGGGCCCTCCAGGGAACCGAACCCGGCGCATCGGAGTATTGACAACGGACTCAGCCGGAGTGGAGCTTTAATTCATGTAGCCTTTTGTACACAAGATTCTTTTCTTCTCAGTCTTTTATTACATTTTGCACGTGTTAAAAGTACTACTACATCTTTGCTTTCATCCCCTTTCTCTGTTCATCAAGTTCTCAAGAGGAAAGTGTCGAGAGAAGGGGTGAAGGAGAGGGGGAATAGTTAAAAGTTAGTTTATTTAACCCCTTTTTCCCCTCTTCCCCTTTAACCTACTCCCCTACCACCCTTGAAGTAAGTTAATGTGGCAACTTTCATAAAATCCGTCCTCCGTCTCTCTCTTCGGTTCTGGTTCGTTGTCGCCGTCGTCTTGCTTTAAATTGGTCGTTTTCAAGCGTGTTAGCAGACATGTCTCAGCGCAGGGGGATTTTCTAAAGAACGAGATCGCACGCCTAATACAGGCGGTTGCACAATTACGAGCAATTTGGAAAACATCGCCATTCGCTTTTATTGCTGATTTTATTTAGTCAAGATATGCCACTAAGTCGAACAATCTATGCAGCTTACGGCTCCCCACCGAACTGACAGAGCTGTGGTTCGTTACCCGGGTGATCTTGGACTGCAAGTGCTGCAATTTAGCTTGAACTCGAGTTCGATTCCAGACCACAAGTAGCTGGTAAAGTACTCTTGGTAAACAAATTCGAAGACCCGACGTTGTCTTAAGGAGAAAGAATGTTAAATATCGTGATAAAGCAGTACATTAAAAATCCTTTAAAATACCGTTTCATATGTACAAAATATAGTATCATAAATACATAAAATTTAATGCACACTTAGGGCTCTTCAGCTCTTTGAAGCCGTGGTGCACAGGGTATTGAATGACACTAAACGTTGATAGCAATTTTGTATAATTTAATTTTTCCCCTAAACAAAATCACTGAATCTGTGTTCTTTGAACTCGTATAACAGGTGATCTATTTTAAGAATGTACATATTTAAGTTCGCGTCCTGAATATTTGTAACTGATCCTAAACATGAGAAATGAAAGAACCGCCTTTCTTGTAAGTGTGATATCCTCTCGATTCATATGATTCTGCGAAAGACATTGTATCACTAGTGAAGCTGCGAAGTACAGCAATCCAGTATAATCCGCCACGTTCACGCGCAGTATTTTCATGGAGTGGGGGAAGGGGAAGGTAGGGGGTAAGTTTGATGCTTCGCTGAGGTCTGACGTCACTGCGGCAATGCCACAGAAATGCCCGCCATTGCTCTACATAGAAGAAATAAAAATTAAATTATCTATCAATTAGGACAAGATATTGAAATGTCATTACCTTCTCCTCAGAACGTTACCAGTAGGCCTATAGACGTACTTAATTACATTGACGCTCTTAGTTTCATCTAATTTTCATTTCATAAATGTAGGACGAACGCTGGCATGAACTCTTAGATAGACGAACCAGATACAGACTGCATGGTCCGGCGGACATAGACTGCAACTTCTTTGTGAAGAACGTTGAATGAAAATTCTTGGAAGCACTCGGACACATTTACTTCAAGTGATCAGCTGGTACATAGACAAGGTCAATTAAATCTGGTGCCCGTTAGGGAAATACCTCTGTATCGGGCTGCAAATCCATCCCTGCGGCTTTACTCATTTCAGCTACCAGAGTTCTTTATAGAGCTCGAAATAACACTTAAATTGAATCTTTGAACATTATCGGGAAATTCAAATTCAGGGCCTCATATATGTCATGTAGTAGAAACTTCACTTATTCAATTCTTGTAAAGTAATTTATCCTGGTGCAGATAACAAGCTTAGAAGTCGTTATTCACGGACGGAGAGTTGGTTGTGATAACTGAAGATTGTGACGCTGTTATTCCCGGCGTGACTTCTCCTCTTTGCTTACGTCTTAGGAAGTGAAGGCTCCATAAAGTCTAGGTAGGCAGTATCGTTCGCCATTTTTGTTCTTTCGTTGCCGAGCTACCATACGAGGAATCTATTTGCCACGCCGTTAAACATTATCATGTCGTAGCTCCTATGATAATAAATCAAACGCACTGTAATTCAGCAAATAATTGAGCGGCAAATAAAGTCTTCGTGTGCTTTCTGCGAACGCCAACGAAAGAGCCAAAATGGCGGGCGATTATATTAAGTATGTATCGAGCCTTAAGAAATGAATAACGTCTTCATCAGCGAATCACAAGACGCACGCGTTTAAATGTAGCCGACCTGCAACGCGATTGGCTGCCGGAAATTAGAGCGACGAGACTATAGCTACGTGTCATGAATTCATGTTTTTATTTTCAGATAATCAGTTATTAACTTAATAATAGAAACGTGTACATGCAAGTTTATTAATATTAATATTAACATTTGAATTTTAATCCAGATAATCAAAATATTATTAAATTAATCTATTTCAACCTAAAATAAACAGATAATTTACAGATATTCAAGAATGACTTAATAGCACACCAATTTCATCGAGCACAAATAAGCTTAAAAACAAAAAACAGAAGAAGCAAAGTTAATTTTATATTAAGTAGAATCATTACACATCTCAGCAGACATTAACGTAATATTACGAATTATTTTATGAATTATGATAAATATAAAAGGAAGATATATATTACATCAACAAAGTTTTACATAAATTGAGCTATATATTACAAACACAATGTCATATATTTAAACACAAAGCGTATTTGAATTTAAAATTATGACAATTTGAAATACACATGTAACTGAAGCCATTCTAACGTGAGTTTTATACATTTCAATACTAAATATAATTTTTCCAACAAGTAAAATGCGAAAACTCTTGAGTCATTATTGCATCTATATATATATATATATATATATATATATATATATATATAATTTGAACTGGTAATGGAAATTACGGGAAAACGGCTAAACGGATTTTAATAAATGACCTCTCATTTTGAAGCTTGGAACTCAAGGTTTTTCAGAAAAACAGTAGTTTTCAGTGAAATGTCAATTTTTCAACATAATTTTCTAATTTTCCAAAATCCATCTGTCGTCAGTTTTGGGGACTAGCTAATTGCATTTCAGAATTAAACAAAACACACACTATAGTAAACAATATTACACGAAGGCCATGATCTGCAAGAATGCTGACATATTTAGAGCTCAAATTAAATTGGTTATTAAAAACTTAACTTACTAAAAATAATTTACAGTTCTGATTCTGTGGTGTGTAATTTTCTGGGTACAGCTGTGTATTGGATATTAAAAACTACAAAACTTGAGGTGGTTTGATGACATTATTACCATTAGAAATGAAATATTATTGCAGTTAATGCCATGATGTGACTATTTTTCATTAATTATACATATTAATGCTATATTGATGATATGAAAGTGAAACGTTTTGGGGTTATATAAGTAGATGTAGAGAATAACTTAAATTAGATTTTGATTTGTATATTTTATTGAGTGGCGGCTATATAGTATTACAGTAGTATATGTTACTGAAAGCTATAAAACTTACGTAAGATAATAATATTATTAAAAATCAAATATTTTTATAGTTATTAATCAAGTGGGGTTGGGTCTTTTTCATATATTTAATGGCGGTGTGGTGTAGATATTTATATGCGTGGTTCTCTTCAGTATTGGCTCGAGAGAGAGTATCTTTCATTATTATGGAAGCAAATAACTTTCAGAATGTCTGGTATTCTTCATTGAAAATAAATCTGAAAAATGTTTATTTGAACGTCTAATGAACTTAGTTCGTAGCATTTGCTGCACAAGCCACTAGTATTATTGTAACACCAATTTGATGGTTTACTATAAGAGAAAACAAGAATTCCACTATGTAATTTAGTTATCGTAGAAGCGAGTTCTGTCTATGATCTCGTGTGTTAAAAAATGTAAATCTTGAATTAATAAGTCATAGGATTGAACATTTTAACATTATTTATTGTATTTATCAGTGGAAAGCTGATATATTAATACGAAAGATGTTTCTCCCGCGTCTCGATTGTTGACATTGTTGCTGTGGGCCTTGCTTTCGTTGCAATTTAATCTTCATTTGGGGATGTGGACCGTGCCCAGCTGCGAACTGTACAGCCAGATCCATGTCCCCGAATCGTGGAAGCCGTGACACTGGTAGCACCAGAAATGCGTCACAGGAGATTCCATTCCACCTGGATGCACTCATATCGAGGCATACCGGAGAATGTAAACAACACTTCTTGGGTCTCTCTTTCCGAACGTGAGAACGTCAATAAAATAAATGCAGTGGTTTGTGGGATATGGTTTATTGTTTTACTAGATTTCCCAGGACATACTTGTGGGCCAAAAATACATTTGGAGAGAACATTAAATTATGACACATGTAGAAGAAACTAGAGATTTGATTTTGGTGGAGGGAAATGTATCGAACTTCGTCATGAGTATGAATATCTTTTGCGTTAAAATCAATGAAAACCGCAGACAGAGAAGTGGCATTGAGCATAGGGTACAGACAGGGAATCAACAACAGCAATATGGATAGGAAGGAACTACAACAAAGGAACCAACGTCCATAGTTAGAGCTGCGGAATTCGAAATATTATACCATTTGAAACTGAAACTTTGAGATTAGGTCAAAATAAAAAAAAAATACTTTAAATTGATTATTTGAAACATTCTAAATTCTAAAGGATAAAAAATAATCAGACAGAAAATGGAAGCTCAAAATTCCTTGCTGCACTTTGTAAAATACAGAAAATGAGAGTGGCACATGCGCACACAAGACGAATATCAGAGCGACGATTACGAAGGAAGATTTTCTAATGAATCCCAACTGCTGGAGCAATGAGAGCCCGACATAGAAATACATGGATGCCCTTCCATCTACGTCTCGGCCTCCCCAAAGGTCCTTTTCCCTCCGACCTCCCAACTAACACTCTACATACATTTCTGGATTCGCCCATACGTGCTACATGCCCTGCCCATCTCAAACGTCTGGATTTAATGTTCCTAATTATGTCAGGTGAAGAATACAATGCGTGCAGCTCTGCGTTGTGTAACTTTCTCCATTCTCCTGTAACTTCATCCCTCTTAGCCCCAAATATTTTCCTAAGAACCTTATTCTCAAACACCCTTAATCTCTGTTCCTCTCTCAAAGTGAGAGTCCAAGTTTCAGAACAACCGGTAATATAACTGTTTTATAAATTCTAACTTTCAGATTTTTTGACAGCAGACTGGATGGTAAAGTTCAGGAAGCATTACTAAAACTAAATGTAGAAATAGCATATAGGAAATTGTATAGAACAGTAAACGGAAGAAAATTGAGGGAGCTCAGAAAATTTTTGTGTATAGTAAAGAAAAAATGGGAAGGAAAAACTAAAATATAAGCATATGTATATAAGAAATGTTAACCAAATGAAAGGAGTCTTTGTTAATAAATAACCTATAATAATTATATGTAGTATAGAATTTATAGTAATAGTTATGAATAGTAAAATGTAACAGGATCACCATTAACAAATGATACAGAAATTGTACATGATTCTGATGACAATAAATATACATACATACATACATACATACATACATACATACATACATACATACATACATACATACATACATACATACATACATACATAACAGTTGTACTGTTATACACAACGTATAAATAGTGATTATTATTAGTCAGGAATTTACACACGATTTATAAACGAGTTGTTCACTGCATAAGTGTAAGGCTGTTAAACGCCTGTACAAGAGTTTCATTAGCAAGACCGCTATAGTTTGGCACATACCTAACATTTTGGGAATAAACTGGGGAAAAATCCATAATTACATTGAAGAGGAAGAAAGTTCAAAGACCGGGAGAGTTTAAAGAAATTAAGAATTAAATACACAATATATAAATATTCATCTAGTCTGCTGTAAAAAAATTTGAAAGTTAGAATTTATAAAACAGTTATATTACCGGTTGTTCTGTATGGTTATGAAACTTGGACTCTCACTTTGAGAGAGGAACAGAGATTAAGGGTGTTTGAGAATAAGGTTCTTAGGAAAATATTTGGGGCTAAGAGGGATGAAGTTACAGGAGAATGGAGAAAGTTACACAACACAGAACTGCACGCATTGTATTCTTCACCTGACATAATTAGGAACACTAAATTCAGACATTTGTGATGAGCAGGGCATGTAGCACGTATGGGCGAATCCAGAAATGCATATAGAGTGTTAGTTGGGAGGTCGGAGGGAAAAAGACCTTTGGGGAGGCCGAGACGTAGATGGAAAATAATATTAAAATAAATTTGAGGAAGGTGGGATATGATGATAGAGACTGGATTGATCTTGCTCAGGATAGGGACCAATGGCAGGCTTATGTGAGGGCGGCAATGAACCTCCGGGTTCCTTAAAAGCCAGTAAGTATGTGTAAATATTCAGATAATAGAAGTTATGTTGCGACCGTCAGTGTTCTTAGATGAAAATGGAGATAAGAACAAACATTTGACATGGCAATTGTGGAGGAGGAGTGCCAACTGGAAAATTGTTTGAACTGTGAAGGAATCTTTCTGAAATATGTTTGAATGAAGAAAAATGCAGCAGTACAACAATCGAAAGTTAGGTTCGTATCAGTCATTCTTAAAACGGGACGAAAATATGAGTTTAAGAAATATAGAAGAATCACAGTCATTAGCATTGTCAGTTGTTTATATAAAAATAATTATTAAGTTATTATCTAGAACGGTATTACAAAAGTGGAGGACATGAAATACAGACAGTTTCCTGACCAGCACGGTGTGAAGTGATGTGTTGAAACAGTTCATTGAAAAAAAAAAACAAGTGAAATAAGACATGTTCACTTCACATTTGGCGATCTAGGAAAAGCTTACAAGAATAACACTTTAAAATTATGGGGAACATTAAATGTTATATGGAAATTAAAATTGGGGAATTTGTATATTAGAAAATTACAGTAACAAGATTGTAGCTTATCTGCCACATTATAAGTTACACCTGCAGAGAGCATTATCAGATTGAATGATAATATGTTCAGGATCGCAAATACGTATCGCAAATGAATCATAATACATCGGTATATCCAGACCATCATGTGGTAATTGTGCAGGATTAGAATTTGTGTTAAGAAAATTGTTGAAAGAATAGAAGTTGGTCTTGAAAGTAAATTTAGAGGAAATATATTTTATGGAATGCGCAACAGTGCTGCCAACTCGATTCTTAAAAATCCGTTATGAAACCGTGCAGAAACCGCTAAATTGCTATATTGTCAATGTAAAATTAGATTATTTTGCCGCTGTGAGTGCTAAAAATACCCGCTAAATCCCTATATCAACAATACAAATTTCATCAATTTTATCCGCAAAACCCTAGATCATATATGTATGATCTAGGGCTAAACTAACACTGAAAAACGCTAGATCTAACGGGAAAACCGCTGAATTGTGAACACTGATGTGGAACAGATACTGAGGTAGATTGTATTGCATGATGTGAAGAATTAGAACACTTGGAGGTTCCAATAGATAATTAAGAACAGAATTAATGAAGGTAGAATAATAATATGCACGGTAAGCGCTATTCCAAAAGATAGAAATATAACCAGATAAAATAAAGTGGAAATATATCATTCATTAGTGAGAAGTAATTATAAATGGGGCTGAAATATGAAAACTAAATAGAAATAAAAAATCAGGTTAATAGTCAATGGAAATTTTAGGGAATCGATGATACATTGAAACTTATAAAAGATTATAAATATGGTTACAAAAGATAACAGAAATGTGTTGGATTTCGTGAGGTATACAGTAAGCAACAACTGGTTACGGACATGTGAGAAAAACGCAGGTGGAAAGGTGTTGGAATGTTGTCCACTTGAGAGGAAAAACAGGGTTAGGTAGACCTGAAACTCAAGGAAGCAAGAGATCAGAATAGGGGTGAGAGAAAGAATTGGGTGGAAAGGGACGCATTGAGAAGAAAGATAAAACTGTGGGTACAGGAAGTGTGTGTACATTGAGTTGAATTATTGTGAATGAGGTACAATACAAAAGGGAACGAACAATTACAGACCACAACACAAAAGAACACAACAAAATACAAATACAAAAGAAAACACGCCAATACAAAACACACTAAATAACACAATTACAAAACAATAATAGAATTACAAAACAGTGACGACAAATAAAAAACAACACAAAAACACAACGTGAATACGACTCGTAACATAAATAGAAAAACCGAAACACGAATAAAGATTTAAGAACACACTAATCACCCATAGCACTAAGCTGGAAGAAAGCACTAAAAGTTTATGCGACACTTACACATTTTGAACACTTACGGGTACACGGCGCTTATTTATTTCCAACATCTTTTGCAGCACTAAACACTAAACACTTCAAATAAACTCAAACGAAGCAGCAATGGAGAAAATACAATCAGAACACAAGGAAATGGTAAAACAACATATTATGAAACTCTAATGTGACAATTAACTACGGTATTCAATACGCATTCACACTTACATGACGTTTAGTTGAAAACAAATAGTTTATAAGATTATAATTACTAGTTTTCTTATTAGATCAACCTAAATTATTTTTTAATCTTTTAATTGTTAGAGAAGAGCCCTCTAAAACCGCTGCAGACAGCTGGTTCCAGTACGTATTCTGTATATGCCATAAATGTATTACTATTATCATTATTCATGTTTTTCTCGTTGCTTGGCAACGGACTCTCCTTTCCTCCTGGAGATCTGCTCCAAAACATTGAATGCTCGTATTTTTACTTCTGCGATATATTTCGAGAAAGAAATTGCCACCGTGAGAAGAAATTCTTTAATTGCAGTCTGACAATGAGTTCAGTAGAAACTTGGGTATGTTAACATTAACATTATGTTGCTGTATTGTTTTAGGGCTGCAGAGAAGCAGGAATTGGAAGACTAGCTATTTTTTCCACGTTTGCAATACGGCTTATACAACATTCCCGTCCCCCTCATTTCCCTCTTCACTCGACCAACCCGCTGGACCAAATTACAGGCGAGCTTCAATCAGCTACCCTACCCCCTCCCACACTTCTCTCTCACGTGTAGGAGAAGAGGGTGGGGTTACCATGGGAACCACACATAATGATGTTCGACCAGTCTATATGCACTGCCCTATTGCTCCGTCCCCCCCTAGCCACCTCTGTCTCTAGTCTACGGCCGATCGTCATCTTTTAGCTGTGGAGGGACGGACTTGTTCATAGCAGCGGCATTGTACAGTAACATAGTGCGATCAAGGGCTTAAGGAGAGACTATCTAATTAGCACTGAATTATTTTGCTATTGAAATTTATTGAGGACGCTAATTATTGAATTCTAAGCGTAGATAAGTCGTAATAAAAATAAGGATACGAGAAACTATCTTTTTCGCAGTCTTTCTTTTTCCTATCTTGCAATGTTGGCTTTGTTACTGAGTAGGCATATACAGGGACATCATTTTATTTTTACTTCAATTTTTATTGTACCTGAGTTTTTGAATGTACTTCACTCCCAACCCTTCCACTAATGAAGTTCAACCGTCCTCCACACAGATCCAAGACCGCATATACAGTCATAGTAGCCTTACGGTCATAGTAAACAGTACGTTCCAGAAATATGTTAGCGTTTTCCAGTGACGAAAGAGCTTTCAATATTGCATCATTTTCCATTTTCCTACGTCGCATCCCGGTTTCCCCCACCTGCTTCTATTCGAATCTCTGCAAATGCTAGTGGCTGGGCTGTCTTAGCTCTTTTCTGAGAACTTTAATTTCTGCTAGGAATTGGATGTCTACGTAATATTATACCCATACAATTGTTTAAAATAACTTAAATAAAAAGGGTCTCGTTAAGTTATTAACTGTCACGTGATTTCCTTCCTTTCTACGACGCTGCGACGTAACCACTTGGACGGACAATAGATAGCATGTCTGAGTAATTTTATCTTTTCGGATCGGGCAGAAGTGAAGATTGATTTTACAGTATGTAAGGTACTCTTTTATAAAGTAGGTACAGAATTATTTCAACATGAGTTACTAGTACGAAGTACGAACCTGGTAATTGGAATTAGGTACTATAGTCTATAGTGCGATAATATGCACAAAAGAACTGAAGCCTGTATCGAAATGAACGGTCACCATTTTCAAAAATGTGTTTAAATATCCATGTTATGATTATTTTTTAATTTAACTTCATTCTCTATATTGTACGCTAATGTGCTGTAGACAGTATAATATACACCGCATAATGAATACGTCCACATGGACAGCTCAGTTCGTGAGTAAAAACACTAAGTGTTAATACTGTACTGTATTTTGATTAAACAAAAACCTAATGAAAATTATCAAACTGAAAATCGCGATATTTCCTAGTTTACGTAAATGGATGAAGTACTTTTCTTCCCTCCTATGCCTAGTAAAGTGATTTGTTTGTATATTACGCCAGTATCATCGAACTCCAGTCGTGGAAGGGGGTAGCAAACGGTGTTTCCGGTTCTTAATCGTTGATCCAAAGGTATAGCCAGGTTAATATTAGAAATGTTAGTAAAAATAAAATGATGTCCTGTAGTTTCAACATGCGCGATTATATCAGATCTTAAACTTCATGGAGTGAATAGCAAGACATTTATTAACATATTGACTAGTAAACACAATTCTCTTCGGATGCAGCACTTAATGAGTCCAATGATGGAACTCTTGAGGCAGCAACGTACAGTTGCCCGTGATTGAATAAAGGCTTCGCAGGGTATTAGGCAGGCAGCTTCTGACAAAAGTCTGTGCTCCACGCCCAACGTATAGCAATCTGCCTTCCTTTGAATTTGAAGTGCATATGCACTGAGTGGTACAGTAGCTATCTGAGTCCAGTCTATCGATTACACAGGCCTCTGTGATCGTCTTTGCAGACCTGTACTTGCCAGTGATCTCTTCTATAATGTTTAATTAGCATTTTTTGTACGGATTTCAGAATTTAGCGTATTTCTTCGCTATGTTTACCTCATGTGCACAGTATCTTGCATTGGAGTTAGGCCTATAAGAGATATTTCCACGTTGATCACAGCTTGTTTGTTATTCGCATCCGTTACTCCTACTTGATTAGTTCTGCGACGTTTCCCCCCTCTTCTCATTTCCAATCGTTCTTCTTTCTTCATGTTCTCTGTGTGTGTCTTCGTTGCTCTACTGTTTTATTTCGATCTGTTAGTCTATTTCAATGTAAATTGATGCCCATAGGAGCAAGCGCGCGCTTTAGAGCTCAGGAGAGCCTGAGCGCTTTACAGCGGAAAGGAAAGACAGACGAAAGAGGTAGTATATGCCGCTTGGTCGAGCTATATTCAGGGATGGCCAGCACTGATTCAATAGATAAAGGGAAGAGAACTTATTAAAACTGTATCCATGGTAATTTTTAGATTTGTCTGAGAAGTATAAGTGCATTATAAGAATGCAAGTTTTAATTTTAATGCTCATTTTTCACAACTTTGATTTTTTTATTCAAGAGAAATATTTTCTCAACTTTCCCTATAGAAAAGTGAAATTTTCAGGTATAGGCCTATTTATTTAGTAGCCTCACAGAATGTTTTCGTAAATCTAATATACCGTAAATACGTATTACTGAAGATAGTGTATTGAAAATTTTGAAAATATTCGCATGGAAATTGTTTGTAAGGAAATGAATTAACAAAGCAACTACTGTTACATCATAAGCAAAAGATACGTGCCCATGTGTTGTAAAAATGTCAGCTCTATGGCTTCAGCAGATTTCGAGAAAATAATTTAATATTCTGATGATAGGAAGTTGCTCACAAATATCACCTTAAAAACATAATGCGATAAGAGTTTTGTTATGTAATATTAGTTACACTTAAAACAGATACAGTACCTAGGTAACATTGCTTTGTACCGTAGCATTGTTTTGATTAGTTTATTGATTACTTTTGTAAGGCTAAAGATACCATCAATATAAATTCCAACTTATCATGTCATACTCAATCTCTTTCTTTGGAATATCACTTTCTTTATGTATGATGTGTTTCATCCATTTAATACAGTATAATATTATACTACTATGGAATTCAAGTGAATATTCCTTCTTAACTCTCTATTATGTTATTAACATTTAAAACACAAGTGCAATATTAAGAAATCAGTGTTAGTACTTTTGTTTTACAGACAATATAGATAATATCAAACAGAAAGAAGCCATATAAAAATAACGACATAAAATTTCAAGTTCCGTTTGAAGTTTGTGCACCACTGTTTTCTTAATCCAACAGGTTGCTTATTCATATACACAACCCTTCCTCTTTCCATACTTAGCGCTTGATGCCCGCGCACGACGTCAAGGCCAGAAAAATGCGCTTGCTTTGACATCACTGGTCTATTTCATCTCTGATTTTTCATTAGCATTTTGTCTACTGTTTCTTAGAATTCTTTCACACCAAACCATTTTTAGTATTCTTAAAAAGGCAACATTTTTTTCTAATAATTTTGTGAACCAAATTTTGAGACAATGTTTACTATGTAAAGGACTAACAAAATCCAAATTTTGAACTTCCAAATGTTTTTGGCTTTTTATTTTTTATTTTTTCTATTTGTTAGAAATATTTTAAAACCCTAGATTTTAGTAGAAGGTCTCAATTTTTAAGCTTCCTTTTTTTATTACATTCACAAGATGTAGAGAAACATTTCTGTGTAGTCAGTTTATAAAATACATCATTTATTCACTTTCAAAATGTTTTTTGAAATTTTGAAAATGTTATTTTTTCTATAATTAATGAAAAATATATTAATAAAATAAACAAGCAGCATTTCTTACAAAATAAATGCATAGAAACATGCAGCTTTCTCATAAATTGAAGTAAGAATTTCATTAAGATTGATTAATATTTGGCATAAAAAGTTGGTGTTGAATCAAGAAAAATAAACTTGCCGAAAAATGGTTTTGAAAGTAAAATGAATATTTGTGTAACACATAGGCCTACCTATTAAAATTCTTCTCTGCTACATTCATGTAATAACTTCAGGGAGCCAACTTTACATGAAAATGTTACTAGATCTGTAATCATAAATTTGTAAAAATGAATTAACAAAATAATTTTGACAGCTCTTTAAATACCACGTCCCCTTACAGGCCTAATTTAAATGTTTTAAACATATTTTTAATGAGAATTGAACTAAATCCATCTGGGATATGAAACTATACACCCCAAAGAAGTGAAATAGCCAATACATTGGGGGAGGGGGAATTTTCATAATTGTCAGTGGCGTGTCCCCTTAAAACGTTTACACCTCATATTATGTTAGAACGCTCATACATTGTTATTGTTGATTAGCAATGTTACAATCCAGACGGCGGTGACGGAACATACGCAAAGCGGTAGTTTCTAAGGGCCTTGGATCCAATGCGCATTGCGTGAAATTGTACTGACTCTTGGGTATACAGCGTGGACTGGTTTTTATAACAGAGCGTCTTGCGTTGTTTGAAGTTAAGATGGCTGACAACATGGAGTTATTTGTTTGTTAGAACTGTAGACGGATATAGAAGTAATAATAATAATAATAATAATAATAATAATAATAATAATAATAATAATAATAATAATAATAATAGTCATGTATCTATATAGCCAAAATACATTTCCCATTTTCAACACCGATGTTTTGAATAGTAACATTTTGTTCAGTCTATCATTCAATATGGTATAATTGTTTGGGGTGGAAGTACAAAAATTAATCTTAGTCCGTTAAATTTACTACAAAAACGAATAATTAAAATTTGTTTGAAGAAACGTTTCGATTATCCAACTAAATTAATTTATTCTGAATTTAATGTATTTAATATTGAACAAATTTATAAATATACGCTGTTAAAATTTTATCATAAAAATCGTAATAAGTTTGTATTACAGACACACAATTATGACACAAGACGAAATATTAATTCAACATTAGTAGAGCCTAAATGTCTCACATCTGCTGGTGTAAAGCATAGCATTAATTTTGGACCTCGGTTGTACAATGCTTTAACTAAATTACACCCAGAACTTCTAACATGTAATCCATTAACATATAACAAGAAAATTAGAAACGTGTTAATATCTTCAATTTGATTAAATAAATTTATAGCCTATGTGTATGAATTAATCAACCTATATTATATTTGTATTCTATAATTTTGAAATATATATTAGTCCTCTTTTCACGTGCGATATTATTCTTCTCTAGTGTTAATATTATATTATATAATTCCATTGCCGCTGTAATTATATTTTAGTTCCTATTTTATTTTACTTATTTATTTATATTATTATTTTTTATTTTAATATTATATCTGAACTGCGACCGAGCACGAGCGCTGCTCATTCGGTCTCAAATTTTGTTAATACTACTGCATCTCCTTTTTTATATTGTTTGTATTATTTTATTTCTATTTCTCTTGTTTTTTTGCAATTATATTCTTTATTCTGTATATTTAAATTTAAATATATAAATAAATCATGTGTTACTTTTATTGCTCTACGTTTTTTCCATGTCATTCATAAATTATACGAGAGTAGCTATTATTATCTGTAATTAGTTATTTACTGTAGAAAGAGCACCAATAAGTTCATTTAATTGTACATAAGAAATGTGTTTCTGTTGTCATTAAATAATCTGTCATAAAAGGCATCGGAATGTCTCATTTAACAAAAAAAAAAATCAATGAAGGAGTAGTGTGACACAAATCGAAATTGATGTTAACACAACATATTTTATTTTAAATTAATCATCACTATTTCTGACTACATGAGAATCAAAATATTTTTAGTTTTGCGCTAAACTAAACATAACCTATCAAAGTATGGAATAAAAAACGAACTATAAAGTTACGGCCTCCAGATATGGAGGGTAGCTGCGAATATATTGAATAAGCAGTCGTGGACAGCCGATAAGGGGTGGTCCTCCAGCTTGGGGATTGGGCGAAGGGCTAACAACCCATCACCGTAAAAAACAGCTTGTTACGTATCCCTATAATAAGGACCTTTAGGGAGGCCGAGACGTAAATGGGAGGATAATATTAAAATGGATTTGAGGGAGGTGGGGTATGATGATAGAGACTGGATTAATCTTGCACAGGATAGGGACCGATGGCGGGCTTATGTGAGGGCGGCAATGAACCTTCGGGTTCCTTAAAAGCCATTTGTAAGTAAGTAAGTACTATAAAGTTACAGTAAAATTACTAGGTTTTCCCAATCTTCTGACACACATTCTCTTTTATAGCCATTTTTTATAACTATTATCCGATAAATTGTGTAATATGGGACGTTTCCGTACTAAATCTGTCATTTTTTCATCCACATCGTTGCTGAACTTAGATGCCATTTTTGTAACAATCCCTCCGTCAGATTCCGGAACAGTTGCCGGCTATTCAGTCTTGTGCAGACAGAGTGTGCGCGGCGTACTATATACCATCACAATGTATTGTCCACAAGAGATGTCTTTGCGTGGAAACGAAATTCCGTGGCCGCATTACCTGGCGTGGCTCTTGGAAACACCTTTAAGCGTTTTATATACCACAGCTACGAGTAATTTTTATGGGTGTGCAGTTTTGTGTCATTTTCTAAGGTACAGGCCTAGGTGAATTTTGATCTTCTTATCATCTTAATTTTTGTTTTTGTTGTGGATAGGAATTTGTGGTTATTGAATTTAGATGGAAAGAAATAGAGATAGCCTGGAAGAATTAACAATGCAACCAATGAATAGCCCTATTACGTGGATGGAAGCAACATACGAGTCGAAAACGTTCATATCTCAACTAAAAATGTGTACAAATTACTTTCAGTTATTTTGTTCCTATACAGATAAGCATAGACAGATCCTTGTATTTTGACTTAATAAGATTATAGCTTATCGGATATCCATTATGGCTTTTAACTACTCTGCCATAGTTTCGCTGGTACTCCTGCCTACAAAACACAATGGCTCATGAACGACCCGCTGGTAGGTTAAAGTCAATGAATTTGTACCTGCGAGTTGATCAATGTATACTAACGGTCTTACTAATAAAAACTCTATATACAGACGTTTAACTGTCTTATACTTATACAATGAGTAGCTCGTTTATAAGTCGTGTGTAAATTCCTTACTAATAATCACTACATACGTCGTGTATAACAGTACAACTGTTACACAGCTACGTCATAGTTTCGTTACGAAAGATAATATAATATCTGAGGTTCTCTATTGCATCCGGTAGAGCGCTCTAGTGTGGCGTGTTAAGTATCGATAGTACAACTGGCTCTAATCGATTACCACACTATAATTTGGTCAAAGAGTACAAGCTACAGCAATATTATTCTAATTATTTTGTGCTCTTTGGTTTGTTCTTCTGTGGTTACAAGGCAACCATCATCATAAAATGACAGTCGATGCGAACAGCTGATAGAGGGCGGCCATTTTTTCTCTATACACAACGCTTAAACAAGGGGTTTCGTGTATATAACTACTGCAAAGCAATTCCCATTGTATAGTTACAGCACAGTCTACTATATACAGTCGCGAAGCTCAATATGTAGTAAAAATGCAAACATGGGTAGTTGCCCACCACTAGGATTGCTACTATCGCCTCATCATCGCAGATCTCTTTCCTAGCAGCCGACAAAATATGTTACACTTTCGTTGTCGTGTTCTTTTGGAAAAATTAACACCTTCCTTCCATTATTGAAATATTAAATGCATAAAGTTAATTTATTACTTTAATGAAGTATATTAAATTCCACCATAAACTCGAAGATACCTGCAAGAAATAGGTTAATATTATTTTTGTTTGTGCAAAACGAACTGACATTTACTATAATAGCTTCACTCATTCAAGATTATAGCGTTTATTAACTATGAAACCAATAAATATTAATTTGCATTTCCCTTTACAACAATAATAATGGAAATATGAATTAATGGAGTAACTTACGCGTACCGGTACTTGTAGTGTAGGCTTACGTAGTTAACAAAGTGGGATGAGGTTAAGCAATAATAATCACACCAGAATTGGAAATACAACGTGATCAATAAATTTTATTGTAACAGACTTTTTCTACGTCTCTAGTAAAGCAACAAATAAAAATAACAACAAAATTAACAGCTATAATTAAAAACATATCCTTTGAAGTAAAAAGTAGGCCTAAGCAATAATAATCTCACCAGAATTGAAAATAAAACTTGATCAATAAATTTCATTAAAACAAACTTAATTGTTCTACGTCTTTAGTAAAATAACACATAAAAATAATAACAAAATTAATAGCTACAATTAAAAATATATCCTCTGAAAAAAAAGTAGACCTAACCTTTATTTCTCTGGAAATTTAGCAGCCTAAGTGACAGAACTTTAACCGGTATCTAATGTCCTTTCGGTTAGACTGAAACATTTCATTGTGAAATTTAAGGATATAATTTATTCTAACAGTCACAAAGAACTTCAAATTAACAGTTTTGTTTTTGCACAGCATTCTTGTGGAAACCCAGGAACCTTTCTAAATCTTTCGGAAATCGGAAAAAGGATAACTCTGGCCTCTCTCTCTTACTGTTGCTACAATTTATAGCACTACAAACGTCTCCTCCTTGTCCCATATTATTATTCCAATTATTATATTTTAGTCATTAACATTTTCATTAGAACCAATAACGAACATTTCACAATCATCAATGTGAAATACGCAACGAGCTGGCACTCGATAGAAATACGACACAGTCCAAAGTCGACCATGGACAGTCTATTGTTTCTAGTTGGTAACCGCTTGGAGCGCTTTATCACGAGATTTGCAAAAAAACACCTCAAGCTTCGCGACTGTATATAGTAGACTGTGGTTACAGGCTGTTTATACATCCATCGCTTATGCATGGTTTATTAGTAAAGTTTTCTGTCTCAACTCTGCATAAGTCTCGTATAAAAACTATGCACGGTTTATTAGTAAGACCGTAAAAGTATTCCGGACAAAGAACTACAGAGAACAACTGAACGCGGCTGCGAAAGTATCATTAATGAACTGATACAGTGCTATTACAAGATCGTGTGAGCGAGGGGCACTTTCTTTTTTGTATTTTCAGGAACGTTAAGTTATTGATTTATGAAACTTTTTATAGAGAAATTGCTTCGGTGTGTATTATTTGTTACATGTAATATTTCTGAAGTAAAGCATTGCTAGAGAAATCATGATAGACATAACAGTTTCATAGTGACTGGAGTCCTTCTCAACAGGAAAAAGGAAATGATAATACATTGCTACTGAACGCCTGGCGCCTTCTTCCGGACTTCCTCAGTGTTCGATTTAACAAACGTTTTACTTGTTTCTGTCGGTGGACTGCTCTGGGGTATAAATGGCAGAGTACATCGAGCCATTCAGGTATTACAGTTCGGTTTTGTCAAGTTGAAACTCAGGGGCGGCCCGTCCTTATGTGCTACAGTGCTAAGATAATTTTTGCTCAAATAAAGTATTTGCAATACCATAGTATTTGATCTGCCATTTGGCAATTTCCCGTGGTTATGTTCACGACGTGTTATAAAGTGTTTAGTCTTCGCTCTTCGCTCTTTGGTGCCTCAGGGGGTTCGTTGTGCTACTCAAAACTTACATGAGAATGTAGACAGTTAATGCGCATGTGCGAAGCTGAAATAACTGCTCTGATTGGCTATTTTTACGCGGGGAAGTGCTGTAGTCAGCTTCAGCACAACACAGCTTGGAGATTGCAAAAGTAAAGCGTAAGGAAAGAATGCTTGTTTGTGGAGGAACTCGGAACTATGTACAGTGTATTTGGTAATACAAATGTTCGACTGCTGCTGCCATCTACCAGTTTTTTTTAGGTTCCTCCTGAATCAATCAGCAAGCGACGGAAAATTGAATCCCAGATAATTGATGCCAAGGAGGTATGTAACCGTATAATTCAGGAAACTACTCATCGTTTCCAATCTTTAAGCTACCTAGACGCAACAAAATTGTTAAACAGCGAATTTTTTTTACAATTTTTTGCGTAATTTTCCTGAACGCGAACTTGTTGCTGTCAACAGCTATACTGTACTGAACAGAAGAGTGTTAAAGACACAACTTGGAGTTCTATAAGGAAGATCCGACTTCCGAAATATAGATGGCTGTTCAATTGTTACAAAACATAGTCTCCAACAATTCACGGGATCCATTCTGTGAAGTAATGAAGTTGTTAAATATTTTGGTTACAACACCAATGGCCACTGCTGAGCCAGAAAGATGTTTTTCTTCTTTGAAACGCATAAAAACGATTTTAAGGAACACTATGTCCCAGGATCGCCTCACTGTTCTTGCAATACTGTCAATAGAAAAGAGTATAATGTCCAAGATGGAGGGTTTAACATCAGGGTAATTGACGAGTTCTGCAGTAGGAAGGAACTCCATATTTCGTCACTAAGCAAGTCTCAAATTAAGATAAATGCATATAAGTGTATACAGTAGGCCGATATAGAGATTGTAGCACACTCATTATTTTGACCACCAGCCGCTACTGCAGAAACTACAACCATTAGCACTCTACTTTATGACGTGAATACCGACACATGGGGTTCCAGGACGGAAACAGTGACGTAACGTTTGCAGGGTGATCACATAAGTTCGTGACTAATAACACGATTGAAATAAATGTGGACTCGTTCGATCGGGTATACGACTACGATGCGAGCATGAATTTGTTGGCGGCGACTGGCGGCAATTTCGAGAGTGCGAAAAAAATTGTGGGCAGTAGGATTTTATCTCTTGACTCAGATATGCCAGCGCCCTGATTTTGGTGCCAAATGAAAGATCGTCTATATTTTTGGATACGTATTTACGTAAAAGCCACGGCTGTGTTCCCGATACAGTCACACCCATTTGTTTTTTTAGTTACCGGTAGACCTGTAGGAAGATCTACTGTTTCAGAAAGGTAGTCTGCATTTTGAATTTAAGGCATAAGCGTTACAATGGAAAATCGAAAATATGTACTTCTTTGTTCATCTATTTTATAACTATTGTAATTATATTTTGACATTCGTTTACGTAGATTATATTTCACAATATCCATTAAACTTATTAATTTTACTATTACCGGTACCGATATATATTTATTTATAAGCTATATGATCTGTGAAATTACTGTGAGTTCAAAAAATAAATGTATGAAAGTGTTTAATCAATTGTAGGCATATTTTAAGTAAACAGTTTTTTTAAATTGGACAAAGTATATCTTCTTCAGTTTTTAAGTAGGCCTACCGTACTCCGTTTCTGTACTGACAAAATGTCAGTGTTCATGTATGATAAAGTGCGCCTGGTGTTCTGTCTAGCCTGCAAAAATTAAGGGTAACCGCTTGCAGTTCGAAAATTCAGTCGGAAGTTGACCTTGACGGATATTTTCTGACCGATCGAATGTAAAGCGTTTTGAACCTATTTTGCAGCTCTCTGCTAGTCTCTGAACTCTACAGTGCAACAAAATTATTTTCATTTAGGCTGCTTATAAAACACTCAGTAAACACATACACACGCGGCCGGTGGATGGAGCAAATCCAACTGCATCGGGAATCGAAATCGCCACTTTCCGGTTTTACAGCGCAACGCTTAAGTAAGGCCTTGGTTTTTCTGAACCGACGCATGCGACGTCCGGACTACACGAAAGATAGTGAGTGGTTTCTATGGCTGCGAGGTGCGTAGACCTCGCATCTCGCAGTTATAGAAAGCACCCATATCTCTCGTATAGTCCGGATTTGTGCGAGACGGGCCTCGCACCCCGGACGTTGCATGCGTAGGTTCAGAAAAACCAAGGCTTTACAGCTCTAATGCGTGCCTCTCTGTACTTACAAGGAAAGGGTTTCGGCTCGAACAGGAATTTCGTATCCAAAATTTGTATACAGGCCCATCTTTTCATCTCTGTAAAGCTCCCAAAAGCATTCGTTTGTGTAATGTGTGGTTTGTCTGTTAGAGCACTGTACAAGTTGAGGGGTGGGACACCTTACCCGTAAGCCTAGCCTAGTCTAGAAGCTAGTGCGACTGGTAAAATGTCTAAAGCCCATTTAAGAACATTTTTTCCAACGTTCTGTCTGAAAATATTGCAGCTAATCAAAAGTATACACTGCTGTGAGAGTCATTGAATGCGCACAAGGTCGCAACCTTAATAAATGAATCATTCCAAGGCTAGGATATGGAATGTATGATCATTCCACCTAAAAAACTAAATATATCCAGCCTCTGGATATCTATTTCCTTAGACAATACAAAATATATGCTCGGAGGATAACAGATTGCATAAGGACTCTTGCTGAGAATCCAGAACTTAACTTGGGAAATCGAGTGTTTATAATGAAAATGCACTCTGTTATTCATAACCAGTTGTCTGCTGCAGTGTACCGCCCTATGCTTCAGTATTCCTGGCAGTCAGCTGGTTACGTGAATCCTGAACAAGTCTCGGACTTCAAAAATGTAATTCAGGTGGCATTTGATTTTTCAGCACTGGAGTGTGGTTCAGCAGATTGTTCAGGTGTTGCTTCTGCGTGTTGTGCTTATTGCTCTGCTCCATGCTTGCATGCCGGTCTGAAGTTGCGTTCGGGCGCGGGTTCGATCCCCGCTTGGGCTGATTACCTGCTTGGGTTTTTGCGAGGTTTTCCCCAACCGTAAGGTGAATGTCAGGTAATCTATGGCGAATCCTCGGCTTCAACTCGCCAAATACCATCTCGCTATCACCAATCCTATCGACGCTAAATAACCTCGTAGTTGATACAGCGTCGTTAAATAACCAACTAAAAAAAATGATTTTGTTGCTGGCAGTCCTAAGTCTGCAAAGAGGGTAGGAAAATGTCACTTACTTTGCGTGCGTGCTCTCTTGCATACATACATACAATATACAGAGTGATTTATATAGAACTGACACATTTCTTTCATTAATTGTTTCAAAACGAATTGTGCTAGCGACAACTTATTATACCTAAAATGTAGAGGAATTTTGGGAGATTATTTACCTCTATAGCAAATGTTGAAAATGTCCTCCATCCTGCATAAGGCACAACTCAACACGTCGTTCCATGTTACTGACCACTCGTTGGAGGACTCTGTTGTCAATAGCTTGAATCTCCTGTGTGATGTTGTGCTTCAGATCGTCCAATGTCTGGGGACGTGTGGCGTAAACCCTGTCTTTTAAGTAACCCCATAGAAAGAAGTCCGGCTTTGTCAAATCCGGAGATCTCGGTGGCCACAGGTTCTCTTACTTTTCGCAGCTCTCTGATACATTGAATAGGTGTACCCTGTCTCCTGCGACAAACGTCTTAATGATTTTTTGGGTGACTGCTCCAGTCGTGCTCTTACGTCAACAACAACCGTGGGAAGCCTAGATGAACGATGCTTGCCCTTTTCACTCACCAGAGATCCAGTTGTTTCCAATTTGTTTACCAGTCCCAGTATTGTGTTTCTTTTGGGAGGATTGCGAACACCAAATTCTCTCTGGTATGCCCTTTGAGTAGCTGTAATTGAATTCGTAATCCAGTATTGCTTCACAAGGAAGAGTCGTTGATTTAATGTGTACTGCATTTTCACGTTCACACAATGTCGAAAACAGTTGCCAACAATAGGAATAAAACACAAACATCTGCGCATCTAGTGCTGCCAACAATAGGAATAAAACATAAACATCTGCGCATCTAGTGCTGCCAACAATAGGAATAAAACATAATCTGCGCATCTAGTGACAAGGAATCGAAACTCCAGAACATTCTGCTTAATTTGGTACTAAAATTGGGTCAGTGCTGCCAACAATAGGAATAAAACATAAACATCTGCGCATCTAGTGACAAGGAATCGAAACTCCAGAGCATTCTGCTTAATTTGGTGCTAAAATTGGGTCATTGAATGAATTTCCAACGGAATAATTAAAGAAAGAAATGTGTCAGTTCTATATAAATCACTCTGTATTATATATAATAATATATGTATATGTAATAATAATAATAATAATAATAATAATAATAATAATAATAATAATAATAATAATAATAATAATTATTATTATTATTATTATTAGTCGTAGCAGTAAGAATCCTATTACTGCTATTACGGCAACCGCAATTACCATATAATTAGCAGCTCAGCTCTTGAGCCCTTTGAGATGAGGTGATCAATACCGAATAAGGGAATGCATCAGGAGGGAAAGGCAGGTACAGCCTATGCTTCATGACACAGGCCCTAATTGAAGGTACCGTATAACTTATTAAAGTATACATATTTAAGATCGCTTTACCTCTGCAGAAGAGGCCGGTCCTTTCTTTTTCGACCTCCGCTGTTATGTTTAATGTAATGACTGCACTCTATACCAGATCTATGTCTTTGGAGCAGATATAAACAACGGAACGAAATGCAAGAGAGCGCGGTTCACACGATACTGAATGTGTGTGTATGAATTAAGTGACCGAATACGTTCATATAAAGAAAAGTGAAAATTAATGTGTCTTTGAACGTACCTCCTTGCATCAGTCACTAGTTGTACTGCTCATACACCGCACAGATGCTAGACGCAATAGAACTGTAGTAGTGGGCGCGTCTGTAACCAGGATATGCACGCACTAGTGTCTACAACGCTCTCAGCTAAGTAAAGACTCATTCACAATGAAAATTAAACATAACGTAAGCGTTAACTTAACGTTACGGTAAAATCAAGAAGTCATACCATCATTGACGATGGGAACATAAACATAACAGCAAACATACTTGGTAACCATGGAAACATAACAACGACGCCATTTCCTCATATTCTGTCATATACTTCAGCGCTCCACGATTGTGTTCTGTTTTCAAATCACGTAAGCTTAAGCATGAAAGTTTGGAGTTTGCAAACTTTCATGTTAACGTCTTACGGTAATGTTTATGTCAATGCTTATGTGAATCATTGTGAATGATCCCATTTGGTAGCCTGGGCGCAAACTTGTGTGTTTATGTTACGGTTATGTTTAATTTTCATTCTGAATGGGCCTTAATGACTCACTATGGGACCGCAGCGATGACATGAGGTGCATCGAGACCCTTGTCATGGTCTGCTTCAAAGACATCTGGTATAGAGTGTAGTGAGCATCTGCCATACTGCAGGGGTGGACCGAAAAGAATTGACCATCTTACCCTTTTCACAGGACTTAGTTCATGGATGTCGCCACCCACAACAACACGACGCGTTCGAGCTTAAGCATTGTCACCTAGTTGTAATGTTAAGACTCAGTCGGTGTCACTTATGATAAGAACTGTACGTAGTCACGAAAAAGACGAGGCATGTGAAGTAAGACACGTGGAAATCATTATAATGCTAATACTACTACTACTATCACCAGTAAAACCATCACAACCATTATTACAATTTTCTTCACTACCACCGTCACCACTGTCTGCACCATAACGAATATTATCATCACTGATACAAGCATAAGCACGATCACCACCACCCCACTGGAATCAATACCACGGTCATCAGTGTACATAATAATAATAATAATAATAATAATAATAATAATAATAATAGTAATAATAATAACAGTACTTACTTACAAATGGCTTTTAAATAACCCGAAGGTTCATTGCCGCCCTCACATAAGCCCGCCATCGGTCCCTATCCTGTGCAAGATTAATCCAGTCTCTATCATCATATCCCACCTCCCTCAAATCCATTTTAATATTATCCTCCCATCTACGTCTCGGCCTCCATAAAGGTCTTTTTCCCTCCGGTCTCCCAACTAACACTCTATATGCATTTCTGGATTCGCCCATACGTGCTACATGCCCTGCCCATCTCAAACGTCTGGATTTAATGTTCCTTATTATGTCAGGAGAAGAATACAATGCGTGCAGTTCTGTGTTGTGTAACTTTCTCCATTCTCCTGTAACTTCATCCCGCTTAGCCCCAAATATTTTCCTTAGCACCTTATTCTCAAACACCCTGAACCTATATTCCTCTCTCAGAGTGAGAGTCCAAGTTTCACAACCATACAGAAGAACCGGTAATATAACTGTTTTATAAATTCTAACTTTCAGATTTTTCGACAGCAGACTGGATGATAAGAGCTTCTCAACCGAATAATAACACGCATTTCCCATATTTATTCTGCGTTTAATTTCCTCCCGAGTGTCATTTATATTTGTTACTGTTGCTCCAAGATATTTGAATTTTTCCACCTCTTCGAAGGATAAATCTCCAATTTTTATATTTCCATTTCTTACAATATTCTGGTCACGAGACATAATCCTATACAATAATAATAATAGTAATAATAATAATAGTAATAATAATAATAGTAATATTAATAGTAATAATAATAATAATAGTAATAATAATAATAATAATAATATATTACCGGTTGTTCTTTATGGTTGTGAAACGTAGACTCTCACTTTGAGAGAGGAACATAGGTTAAGGGTGTTTGAGAATAAGGTGCTTAGGAAAATATTTGGGGCTAAGAGGGATGAAGTTACAGGAGAATGGAGAAAGTTACACAACACAGAACTGCACGCATTGTATTCTTCACCTGACATAATTAGGAACATTAAATCCAGACGTTTGAAATGGGCAGGGCATGTAGCACGTATGGGCGAATCCAGAAATGCATATTGAGTGTTAGTTGGGAGGCCGGAGGGAAAAATACCTTTAGGGAGGCCGAGACGTAGATGGGAAGATAATATTAAAATGAATTTGAGGGAGGTGGGATATGATGATAGAGATAGGATTGGTCTTGCTCAGGATAGGGACCAATGGCGGGCTTATGTGAGGGCGGCAATGAACTTCTTTCGGGTTCCTTAAAAACCAGTAAGTAAGTAAGTATGTAAGTAAGTAAGGTACCAGTATAAGAGACAATTATTAATTTTCAGTAAGATGTGGTGAAATCTTATTTTACGAATAGATATGATTTTTAGGTGCCTATTTTTAATTTTGGAGCCTATTTCTTTCATGAAGCCTATTTTAGGCTCCTAAAATATACTTTTCAGAGCGTCAAGTCGTGAATATTGCCTTACTATATCGCAGCAGCTCGTTCTCATTATCACAGATAGTAAATTATCTATATGTAATATAATTACAGCTCTCGATTGCGTTGGTGTTCACAATATATCGACTCTAACGACATGCCTTTATAGAATTGTATTTTGTCAAAATTTGAAATTATAGAAATAATTGTTTATATTACTTACTGGTTTTCGGCAATTAGCAGCCTGTATAAACACCCTGGATACTCGGCACTCCGCAGAGCAGCATTCTGCGAATTTATTACTCGATATTGCAGCGGCTTGCCTGTGTGATATCCGATTGAGTGGAATATATTCTGCTGTTATTTCCACTTGGATATACGTCCCTTGTGTATCTCAGAACACTGCAGATCGCTATTAGCTTACAGTACATCTTTAGAGGTATTTAAACACTTTTCATACTAATTGAAGGGTATTTTGCAAAAAAACATACTCCAAAAAATGAAAATTTGAGATATTAAGCATATAGTGAGTGTTTTGTAGCGGCCATCTATTGAATTAGTTGTTAAGAGGAAGAAAAATACCGTAGGCCTATGTTACAGGAGAAAAAATTGTCAGTGGTTTTCATAAAACAATCATAGTAGGCCTACAAAGACTTTTGTGCGAGATCGTGCGTATTTGCTTGGTTTCCGCACAAAACCAATCCGCGGAAAGTCTAAAATTCCACATTCAGTATTCCCAACCTAACACACATAACAATTTCCCTCTTCTTACCGCTTAAGTGACATATTGATTTTACTGCTTTAGGCTTTTAACATATTATTTTTAGAGACGTTCAATATAGTAATAATTATAAATTGGAAACTTACCACTGCAATTTCACCTAAATTGCAATGTTAATTATTGTTTTTAAATATTTGCAAAAACTAAGTAAACTCTACAATTCCACTAAAGTTACTGCATTCGTGATGCAAGTAACATTAAGGAAGCCGTGAAAAAATCAAATGGGGGGGGGGGGAAAGACAGACGTATATCACGGCCTGCTGGTGTATAGTAAACACAGAAAACATTTTAAAGCAACAATGTTGAAGATAGATATTTTTGTTTTGCAAATTTGCCGTCATTGAACAGAAACCAAGATGGAGATTTCATTGCAACTAATTAGAAATTCCTCTTTCAGATATGTAATAAACGATCTTCGCAGAAAATAATGTACGATACACGAGCGGTATGTTTTCTTTCAATTCTCGGAAATTAAAAAAGCTCAACTACGTTTCGCTTTTTCAATCTTTTCCTCGAACATGAAAACTTCGACATACCGCTCTTGTAACGCATATTACTATTTTTATAGTGTGAATGCCAGCCAGGACGATGGTGGCATTTACGTATGAGGGGGATCAGAAGCAAAGGAGTACAAGTGACATTTCTAAAAAAAAGTGAAGTGCATCCTGAGTAAACGAAAGCATATAAAATTTTAGTGGCAAAGGATATATATTTACCCACATCACACATTAAATTTCAAATTGAAACCTCGTAGAATTTACGAAAGCTTAGTAACTTTCACTCACATTATCTGTAAAGTTACTAAAGTGCACTTATACCCCTTTGCATCTGACCCCCTCATATATCCCATCTGCTGGATAACTTTCGGTGCTGGACCCCGGACTCATTTCACCGGCATTATCACCTTCATTTCATTCAGACGCTAAATAACCTAGATGTTGATACAGTGTCGTAAAATAACTCAATAAAATAAAAAAAATATATATATATCCCATTCAAATTATCTTGCAACATTTATCCATACAATTTTTTCGGAGTCGGAGAGATAGAGAGGGGAGAGTAAAATATATTTTAAGGGAGAAAACAAGGGGTGGGGCGTATGGCAAAGAAAAAAAATTACCATTACAGCACTGAACATAATGTGTTGTACATTCATGCAGTGGACATAAAAAGTGGATATAGCATTTGTATTTTTTGCAATGAAATAAAGTGGATATATCTATAATTAATTGGACATACAGTATATTTATGGTTATAATTTTGTGAACTTTTATGTAATGCACAAGAAAAACGAGACCTTGTGTCTATATTGTATAACGGCGTTGAACAACAATAATTTTATTACTGGAAGAAATACAGTGGGTGATCATATTATTAGGGATTGATAAAAGTAGGATTTTTGATAAACCTTAAAAATATATACTCGATTGTTTCCAATTTTTTTTTTAACTAATGGTGGGTACTTGACTATCCGTCATTCACCCATATAAAGCCAGCTATGTAGACAATTACCGACAGAGTCGTTGCCCAGGGTGCGCTAGTCTACGCTACACCTGTGATGAGATGAGATGATGATGGAGATTTGTTGGGATGCCACAGGGGAGCCGGGGCTCCCGGAGAAAACTGCTCTTTTATCTGGGCCACAAGATTTCCCAACACGAAATTATAAATCGGGAGTACACTGGGATCGAACCCAGGTCCATGGAATTATAAGACCAGCACCATGCCATTCTAGTAGCTTGTTTACATTATTGAAAGCTATAATTGTATTTTATGCTCGACCATGCCGAAATGTACTAATTATACATCTGGTAGCAGTCATTTAATGCACGTCATTAAAGTACAACTATTCATTAAAGTACAGGTCTTGAGCCAATGATAACTCAGCTTACATGTGTTCAGCCAATGACAAGTCAGCTTTGTACCGTTATAAAACCGCAAGTATCGATTATTCTCGGATATGCAATCGAAAGAGAATTAGCGAAAAGTCACGGAGGCTGGAAATCCAATACTGTCGCAGAAGGTTATGTTCTGTTACTATAATAATTAGCGTTAATTGTAAATAATATTCAAATAAATTCAATTTGTCATCTCGTTTTTCAATGTCTAATTCAATAATCAAGGTTATAATATTATAATATTATCAAGTTTAACGGGACTACGTCAAGGTCAATGACATTATTGTTCCTCGGAAAAAATCAATACTGTCGCGTCTGCTCACATCTCACAATTCACGACCTAGAACAAGGTCACTTCCGATCTTGTCAGTTACAAATAAAATGTATACATCTGAATACCGGTAATTTCAAGTTAGAAATATGGTCGAGCATAAAAAGTCGTATGATACTCGCCTATAATGGTAATTAAGAAGCTCGTATGAAAATTATGAAAGTCGCTTGCGCTCGTTTCATAAATATCCATACTCGCTTCTTAATTACTATCATTATAGGCTCGTTGCATAATGTACTATTTATTACTGAAATGTGTACTTCATGATATCCAATAAGAAAAAGCAACATGTGTGTGTCTAATGCCTACCCTTTTCAGTTAATGAGATTCCGGTTCCAAATACTACTGATAGATGGCAGAACTGTGACCCATTTTCAAGTTCGCACACCGCTTCGGCGGGCCACGTTATGCATGATGAGTTGTGAAGAGTTGTGTCGTGTACTAGGTGAGTGTATGTGTAAGTGTGGTGTAGGGAATGGGTGAGGATGATGGTGAAGGTGAGAAAAGGAGAAGGGGAAACCCGGTGCCGGCAAGTAGCCTATTCCTGTCGAATAGCACCAAGGGGGCCGCCAGACTTAAAGTTCCCATCCGACTGACGAATCACCATCAACAGTGACATATTATGCCTTCCCTTCATATGCACTGAGGAGAGATTTGGGATTTAACCCAGGCATATTGGTGCACAATCTAGTGATTAGAAGTTGTGCACCGCCATCTGTCCTAGTCCCGAGGTGGAAATTTTACATGAAAATTTCAGACCGCCCCCCCCCCCCCACCCGGGAATCGAACCCTGGCCGACTAGTCTGGAGGCAGACGCGCTATCACAGAGTTAACTCGGCGGACAGAAAAAGCAGCATAATACAGGGACATCATTTTATTTTTTCTAACATTTTTTTATATTAACTTGCCTATACCTCTGGATCAACGCCGATTGCTACCCCCTTCCACGACTGGAGTTCGATGATACTGGCGTAATATACAAACAAATCACTTTACTAGGTATAGGAGGGAAGAAAAGTAGTTCATCCATTTACGTAAACTAGGAAATATCGCGCTTTTGAGTTTGATAAGTTTCGTTAGGTTTTTGTTTAATCAAAATACAGTACAGTATTAACAATGAGTGTTTTTACTCACGAACTGAGCTGTCCATGTGGACGTATTCATTATGCAGTGTATATTATACTGTCTACAGCACATTAGCCTACAATATAGAGAATGAAGTTAAAATGAAAAATAACCATAATATGGATATTTAAACACAGTTTTGAAAATGATGTACTTTTATTTCGATATAGGCTTCAGTTCTTTTGTGCATATTATCGCACTATAGACTATTGTACCTAATTTAAAGTACCAGTTTCGTCCTTCGTACTAGTAATTTATGTTGAAATAATTCTGTACCTACTTTATAAAAGAGTACCTTACGTACTGTAAATTCAATCTTCACTTCTGTCCGATCCGAAAAGATAAAATTACTCAATCCGTCCAAGTTGTTTTGTCGCAGGGTCGTAGAAAGGGGGGAAATCACGTGACAGTTAATTATATAACGAGTCCCTTTCATTTAAATTATTTTAAATAGTTGTGTAATATTACGTAGACGTCCAATTGCTAACAGAAATTAATGTTTTCAGAAAAGAGCTAAGACAGCCCAGCCATTAGCTGGCGAATAAAAGCTGGCAGAGGAAACCGGGATGCGACGTTGGCAAATGGACGACAGTACCTGTCCGAATATGATTCAATATTGAAAGCTCTTTCGTCACTGGAAAACGCGAACATATTTTTGGAACGTACTGTTTACTGTGACCGTAAGGCTGCTATGACTGTATATGCGGTCTTGGATCTGTGTGGAGGACGGTTGAACTTCATTAGTAGAAGGGGTGGGAGTGAAGTACATTCAAAAAGTCAGGTACAATAAAAATCGAAGTAAAAATAAAATGATGTCCCTGTACTGTTGCCAGCACAACAATTGGAAGATGAATTTTCTGATTTCATCAAGTGGCTCTAATAATATGATCATCCACTGTAGAAGAAGAATTAGTCGAACTTCGCGAAGTGATTTAGTTTAGAAAGTCCTTTCAACTTTTCAAATATTACTGTTTTAATATTATATTGTAGAATTACTTTCATTTCTTCATATTTAAATACGTCATAAGGAATACAATTTTTGAAGGCGTTAGAAATTTTACACAATAATAATCATAGAAACGTTTGCGAAACAGATATATTCCTTCGCGGGAAATTAAGTACCGGTAGTTATCAATTTCTTTAATTTTACGTCTTGTAGAGTTTTCCTGTGAATTCCAATAGAAGAATTGCATTGATTATTCAGTATTGAATATTTTAATACTTTACAAGCGGAAAATTTATTTTTAAGAAGTAAGCTATTTTCTATTAAATATAAACAGTTGTGACTCTTTCGTTCCTGTTTTATTTTTTAGCATGATTTGGCTTTCGTTAATGTTGCAACGATATTGTAATCAAACTAATAATAATATTCTGTTGTTCATTGAACTTCAACGACACAAAGTTCACCACATGTCGCATATTCCCAGCACCATTCTGCTGATGGGAGTTATCAGTGACTTCAGTACCTCTATTAATACGGGCTAGGTATTTCCTACATCTGGCGTTCTTTGTATATTTGCATGTGTCTATTCCAGTGACGTGCAGTCCACCCAAGCAACCCAAGAACTGATTGATTATAAGAATCACGATATCTAAGTAAATCCATGATTGAACTTTCTGTCTATTTAATCATAAAGTTCTGAAACGTTTCTAAATACATTTTGTTATTGCAGATCGCGTGATGGGGCATGTACAGTCAGTAAAAATGTCTCCGTACACCAGGCTTACATATTAACATTTATGAAAAAATCTGATTAAATATATAGTAAAAATAAATTTTATTATTACGTAAAATATACTCTGTTTACAGTTAATACCTACAGAAAACAGCGCAGTTACCTCTGTACATTTTCTTGTAAACACGCACAACACAATTCAGAATTAAGGGAGGGTACATAAAGTCTCCGTATGGGCAGCACTGGTGTAAGAGAACCTGTGCTTGTTGTTGTTCAGAAAGCTGCAGAGTCAGTATAGAGTTGCCTGTGACTGTAGTAAGGTAAGACGCAGCAAAATTTGGGACTACGATGGAAATACCAATACCAATTGGAGAATTAATTGTTAAGTTGAGAAAGGAGGGACAGTCGATAAAGAATAGCAGAAGATGTAAAAAAAACCCTCTTCTGTACAATATGTGTTTAAAAGGTACAATGACACGAAATAACTGGTTAGTAGAAGTCGATCAGGACGATCCAAGAAACTGGAATCCAACCATAGACGGGCAGTATTGGGATCCGTCAGAGAAAATCCAAAGATAATTGCACAGAGACTGGCGGCAATGGCTAAAGAAGATTATGGGGTAGAGGTAGTATCTCAGACTATACGAAATGTCATAAAAGACGAAGGTTACCATGGCCGAGTTGCCCGAAAGAAGCCCTATGTTAGCAACGTCAACAAGCAGAAGAGATTGGCTTTCGCAAAGGAGCACGTTAACAAACCGCAGGGCTTCTGGAATTCAGCACAGTCTACTATATACAGTCGCGAAGCTCAATATGTAGTAAAAATGCAAACATGGGTAGTTGCCCACCACTAGGATCGCTCCTATCGCCTCATCATCTCAGATCTCTCTCCTATCAGCCGACAAAATATGTTACACTTTCGTTGTCGTGTTCTTTTGGAAAAATTAACACCTTCCTTCCATTATTGAAATATTAAATGGATAAAGTTAATTTATTATTTTAATGAAGTATATTAAATTCCACCATAAACTCGAAGATACCTGCAAGAAATAGGTTAATAATATTTTTGTTTGTGCAAAACGAACTGAAATTTACTATAATCGCTTCACTCATTCAAGATTATAGCGATAATTAACTATGAAACCAATAAGTATTAATTTGCATTTCTCTTTACAACAATAATAATGGAAATATGAATTAATGGAGTAACTTACGTGTACCGGTACTTGTCGTGTAGGCTTACGTAGTTAACAAAGTGGGTTGAGGTTAAGCAATAATAATCACACCAGAATTGGAAATAAAATGTGATCAATAAATTTTATTGTAACAGATTTTTTCTACGTCTCTAGTGAAGTAACAAATACAAATAACAACAAAATTAACAGCTATAATTAAAAACATATCCTTTGAAAAGAAAAAAGTAGGCCTAAGCAATAATAATCCCACCAGAATTGAAAATAAAACGTGATCAATAAATTTCATTAAAACAAACTTAATTTTTCTACGTCTCTAGTAAAATATTATTATTCCAATTATTGTATTTTAGCATTAACATTTTCATTACAACCAATAACGAACATTTCACAAGCATCAATGTGAAATACGCAACGAGCTAGCACTCGATAGAAATACGACACAGTCCAAAGTCGACCGTGGACAGTCTATTGTTTCTAGTTGCTAACCGCTTGGAGCGCTTTCTCACGAGATTTGCAAAAAATCACCTCAAGCTTCGCGACTGTATATAGTAGACTGTGAATTCAGTCAACATCTTCAGTCTTTCGGATGGTAGGACAGTGGTATGGAGAAAGCCAAGTGAACAATTAAAGATCAAGAATTTGTGCCCTATTGTAAAATATGGAGGAGATAGTGTTTTGTTTGGGGCTGCATGAGTGCTGCAGATTTAGGAAATTTGGTTTTTGTGGACGGGACTATGGGCTGGATACAATATTTGAACATCCTGAAGGAAACCTAGACGACAATGCTGAAAGACTCAACATCAGTGAGACATTTATCTTTCATCAAGACAATGACCCTAAACACACTGTCTCAAATGTGAAGCTCTGGTTGATGTACAGTACAAAAAACAACTCCATACTCCTCCATCATCCCCCGACAAGAACGCCATAGAACATTTATGAGATGAAATAAAACGAAGGCTGAAAAAGCATAAGATAAGCAGCAAGCAACAATTGAGGGAAAAATTCTAGAAGAATGTGGCAACATTGAGCCACAGAAAACAAGAAAACTAGTATACTTGGCTCGGAAACATGACGGCCTCTCTTCTTGGAATTGGTAATCCCTCATAAACCCCCATCCTCTACTCAACCCCTAGCCGCGTGGCAGAAATACAATAGATCCCAGCATTGCCAAATCTAACAGTCATTGCCTCTACCTGATGGCTTTCACCCGTTCTCAGTGTCTTTGTCGACGTGTTGTTTTATACCGTTGTGCGCCTCAATATGTCTAATTTATTCCGGCCATGATTAATGAGTGTTGGAGCAGATGATCCGCAGCTAGGCCTCCTGATACACCTGAAGATCACGACAAGAACAACAAATAACACCGTTCGAAGAAAACAATATCTTATTTGCAGAGGAGCGTAGCTAAGAAAACAAAGTGTTAAAATTGTGTCTGTTAGAAATTCTATCCATAAAGTAATCGAAAGTTCAGGCAGTTTAATAAGTATACATCTTAATCACTTAACATCGGACGCAACCGGCGGAGTTGGATATATGGGCATAGAAATTAAGAATTACGGTTCACCAACTAAAGAGAAAATAAACAAATTAAAACAGAATTCGGTAAGATAGACGATTTTATACGTGATTTACTTCGCCGAACAGTATGTGAACAGTACGCGAAAGAGATATGGCCAACAGCAACACCGTCCTTAGCAACCTAAATATGACATTATTCACAACAGTGCTTAAAAGTTTTCTAACTTACAGCAGTGAATTAAATGTTTTTAAATCACTCTCTACATGACAACCAACATATTAGCATTAATTAAAATGAATGTAAATGAACTTCTTCGCCAACAACACATTACAAAGAAAAGCCCTACAATTTAAAATTAAATTTACATACCAATAATGAATAAAATATTGTATAGCACACTAGAGTAAACAGATTTTATGCGTTCGTGGAAATTATCACCCAAGGCGAAGTTGATAAAATCTAACTTTACTCTTTTGTACTATAAATTCTATAACTATTCAGTGATCACAATTTCAGAAAATTTTACCAGCGCAACATTCTTAATTAAGTATAAAATTCTGGAACTTCAATAACATGAGAATTTAACACTTATTATAGAAGTCTGCATTTTTTTTGTTTATTTAGGCAAAACATGTTAGTGAAAATATAAATATAAAGTGTTTTTAAAATAAGTTTGTTCATTTTTATACCAATTTTGTTTTAGTAATTATAAATTAAGGTATATTTACAAAGATAATATAGTCTTTCTGAAAATCGCGGTTTCACGGAACACAGTTTGAAAAACGTTCGCAAATCACAATGAATTCAAGAATTGGCAACTCGGCTAAGGGTTTATCCCTTGCGCGTGCCTGCAGTTAACTGGTGAAGGGGATGAGGGAAGGTCGTCATGTTTTCGTGCGAAGTATACCAACAATGCCTAAAAGCATGAGGGATGGAATAATGTTATAAATTTCAATCAAAGACACAATATCTGCAAATGTTTATTTGCTACCTGAATATAAGGTATATAAACGTTTTCGCCTTGTGAGGCATCATCAGATATATTAAAATTATGTGATCTGAACTTAGATTAAATTAGATTTAAGAAAGCAAATATGAGCAGTGTGTAATTACATGGTGATAAAATTTCATGAGTTATATGTGTACTAATTGTAACAAGAAATAAGGTAAAATGATGATTTTCAATGTAGTGTAAATTCAAATATGATTAAATTGGAATTGTGTACATATAACTCATGTTACATTATAATACATATTTATCAAATAATGTTGTGCAAATTATGATCATGTTAAAATGAATAAATGGATAAAATCTTGGGTTAAAGTTATTCAATGTTTAGAAAATGACACGTCTTGGAGAACTGTGTATCATACCGAAGTTTGCAGTAATCGATGTTGTAGGTTGATTGTGATGTGCGTATAAATTATCATTCATATACTGTAAACATAAAAGTATGATTTATTCATACTAAATTATGAGCATTATTTAGTGATCAAATGGGATAGAAGTCTTTTGGTTTTGGAGATGTGAAAAAGGAGTTAAGATTACTTACGAGTACTTTGCTTGATTGTAATCTAAATGTTGTCTAGTTTCGATGCAAATAGTGGTTATCCTTGATCCTTTAGATCTAAAAAATATATCTTTTATAATGCATATTGTTGTTGAATTACTGTTTAATCAAGATGTGTGTATATGGAAGAATTCTGTGAAAACAAGAAATGTTAAATATAAAATAAACTGCAAAAAGAAAAAAAAGAGGGATGGAATAAAAACAAAAGCAGGTCGAACTGATCACTGAATGAAGAGTGGTTGGTGATTTGAATGCATATAAACTGTAGTGTACGGAGACTTTTGTTTCATTATGTTTTTGGTTTTCAGTTTCATTTAATTTAATTTACAAGATTGTTTATTGTTCAAAATATCGTATATAATTCCGTTACTATACATCAGAATAATCTACACAAACGGAACAGCACGTTTTTGTTTTACTTATGTGTATGTTATTATGTAAAAGAGAGTAAATTGATAGGTTGTACGGAGACATTTTTTACTGCTTGCGTTCCCGAGCTGGCACCAGCAGTGCTGAATACAGGTTAGCATGGAAGTTGCATGACAACCCACGTCATCATAACTTCTGAACAATGAGGGACGCCTCACGAGACTGTAGTAGATGCATATACCCCAAGCTGCCGGTAGCCTGCCTGGGCTGGCTGTGTGAAGTCGAAGGAGTGTAAAACGTACAGCTGTTTCTCTGGCGTTTGTTTGTTACATTGTGTACGTGTATATAAGTGCAATAAAAAGTTTTAATTGTGTCTGGTGATAATAATAATTTAATTCAGCAACAAAAGGTAAATACAGTAATTTAACTGAAAGCAATACGTGATCATGATGTTGCTATTGCACATATTCGTGCTTTTAACGCACTCGCAACTTTTGGAACTGTGCGTATTGAAACTGAGCAAAGTGAAGAAACACAAGAAAGTATTACATAATGAAAAGGTATCGCGCAATAGAGACATATATCTATCTTCAACATTGCTGCTTTAAAATGTTTTCTGTGTTTACTATACTCCAGCAGGCCGTGATATACATCTGTCTTTTTTTCCCCCCAGTCTATAAAAGCGAACTTAAAACAAACGGTAAGGTTATGTAATGATTTATTTTTCATTTTAATATTTTAACAATATTATTTATATAACATATTGCAGTAATAACATCGGCATCTGGAATCTTGTTGATTTTTTCACGGCTTCCTTAATGTTACTTCCATCACGAATGCAGTAACTTTAGTGGAGTTGTAGAGTTTACTTAATTTTTTGCAAATATTTAAAAACAATAATTAACATTGCAATTTAGGTGAAATTGCAGTGGTAAGTTTCCAATTTATAATTATTACTATATTGAACGTCTCTAAAAATATGTTAAAAGCCTAAAGCAGTAAAATCAATATGTCTCTTAAGCGGTAAGAAGAGGGAAATTGTTATGTGTGTTAGGTTGGAAATACTGAATGTGGAATTTTAGACTTTTCGCGGATTGGTTTTGTGCGGAAACCAAATACGCACGATCTCGCACAAATACTATAGCAGCAATGTTTCTGGCAATTCCATCAAAATCCTAGCCCTACTAATGAATAACGATGATGTAACATTCAAAGCAACGTACAAAGTCTATGAACTGCCTTGAAATGTAGAGGGCAGGATCGCTATTTTTCCTGCTAAAAGATCTTGCTGAAATGCTACAAAATCTTATAGACCTCTTATTTTATCAGTAAGTAATGTCTTTTGGTTTTTCCTTAGGAATTGTAATCCTTGCTCTTCCTCCCAGCAATACCGGTCTACTGAATACTGCTGGATTAGATGGTGTGAGAAATGGGCACGGACAGCAATCCGAAATGATAAAAACTGAAGTAAAGTCATTCTGGTGAGCTTGTTTTGCTGACATGGCGCACTGTGTTGATTTATTTATTTTATTGGGTTATTTTACGACGCTGTATCAACATCTAGGTTATTTAGCGTCTGAATGAAATGAAGGTGATAATGCCGGTGAAATGAGTCCGGGGTCCAGCACCGAAAGTTACCCAGCATTTGCTCTTATTGGGTTGAGGGAAAACCCCGGAAAAAACCTCAACCAGGTAACTTGCCCCGACCGGGATTCGAACCCGGGCCACCTGGTTTCGCGGCCAGACGCGCTGACCGTTACTCCACAGGTGTGGACAATTGTGATTTATAACTGTCATAAGAGATGAGGAGGGGATATTTTTTCAGAGCACAGTGAGGGCTTCATTTGGTCTCCCTTGTCTACCATGCACAACTTAACGGTATTTTGGTGCCTCACCATTTTCCGAGACAAAAACACCTTCAATTTCAATAATTTCGAGGGAAAAATTATTCAAATTATCTTTACAGGGAGTTATTCCTCAAAGCTTAATTTGCATAATACACGTCACTGTACGTAACAGAAAACCACAATTTAAAGTCACACAGAGTTAGTGTGCACTCAAATGTTGGTTGCTTGACGGTTGTCAGCCCACTTTGAGGTCTGTGGATATACAGGGGAAAAATTGGATCGGTGTCGGGTAGAGTTCCCGGGTAGCTCAGTGGGAGAGCGTTGGTACGTTTAACCAAAGGTCCCGGGTTCGATACCCGGCCCCGGAACAATTTTTCCCTCGAAATTATTCAAATTAACTTCACAGGGAGTTATACCTGAAAGCTTAATTTGCACCTTCAATTTCCTCTGCAGTAAGTTTATTGTATCGTAGCTGATCTAACCCAAAATGATCAACGAAATTTAAATTTATAGATGGCACGTTTTCTTCATTTGCCAATAACATTGCTAGCAATATCCGACAACTTTTGGAGTGTATTAGATACGTGCGAATTCTGAACATCACTTTGGCCACGTAAAATATTCGTTGAATCAATGTTGTATAATATTGGCCATAAACTGGTAATGAATATTTAGTGGCGGAAAATTGGAGACGTAAGTTATGTTCACCAGTATATGCTGTTGTGAGGAATCGATTTCTGAGATACGGAAAATGAGGCGAATGCTTTAGCAGGGTTATAGAATCTTACATACGTCCTAAATAAAATTGTTCATCTGAAATTATTAGCTGTTTGTGTTTCGTTCGTTGCTGGTTGCGGGAAGTTGCAGCAAGTGAAATTGCCTACTATTCTCCCTGTAACAAAATGATATGCTTGGCAGCAATCTCAGATCGAATCGGTTAAACCAAATGAATATGATATTAATTTTGATGCATTTAAAGACGCAGCTAAAATAGGAAGCATGATTCATTACTAATGTTTTTTCCATAATAATCCACCAGATCGTAGGAAAATCAGAGAATCTACACCGTACCGTGGTTAAATATCTGAAAAGACCCATAAGACTTGATTAATAAATTTAAAAATATTTCATTTCAGTAACAATATTGGTATCTTACGTAAGTTTTGTACTTTTCAGTTTTATATAGCCTACTTTACCTTATAGCCGTTACTCAGTAAATTATATAATTGAAGATCTAATTTAAGATATTCTCTACGTCTAGTTATATAACCCCAAAAGGTTTCACTTTCATATTATCAATATATCCATATCATTAATGTGTATCGTTAGTGACAAATACATCATGGCATTAACTATAATAATATTTCATTTTTAATGGTAATCATGTAATCAGACCACCTTAAGTTTTGTGGTTTTTAATATCCAATACACAGCTGTACTCAGAAAGTTACACATCAGAGAATTAGACCTGTAAATTCTTTTTAGTAAGTTTTGAAGTTTTTAATAACCAATGTAGAGACATTCTAAAAAAAAATTACACAAATGAAGATCGACATATTGAAATCTGAGCTCTAAATACGTCAGCAATCTTGCAGGTTATGGTCTTCGGGTATAATGTTTACTGTAGTGTGTTTTTACATATTTCTGAAAAGCTACTAGCTTTGATAACTGACGACAGATGGATTTAGGAAAATAGGAAAATTGACATTTCACTGAAAACTACTATTTTCCCGCATATCCTTGAATCCCAAGCTTTAAAATGAGGGTCCACTTATTAAAATCCGTTCAGCTGTTTTTCCGTAATTTCCATTTCCAGTTCAAATTATATACAGGGTGTTTCAAACACGGGGCATAATTTCAGGTATGTATTTCCCACATATACGTAGACAATCAAAATAGTTCATTACAACATGTGTCCGGAAATGCTTTATTTCCGAGTTATGGCCTTCACAACATTGAAATTCACCGGAACGTTTTTCTTTCCGCAGGTCGTTGCCGTCAAAGGAGACATTAAGAGGGCACTCTGACAGTTCATTCCGAGGCGAAGGTTACATTCAGTGTTGTGTAGGCGTTAGACTGTGCGACATGTATTCAAATCAAGAGCTGGCAGAGATACACTTCATGTACGGTAAGGCGGACGGCAATGCTGCGCTGGCTCGTCGTTTTTACCAGGAGAGGTACCCACAGCGACAATGTCCAGATCGGAAGACATTTGTACGTCTCCATTACCGTCTGTGCGAGTATGGAAAATTTAACTCTCCTGGTTTGGGAAGGGGACGACCAAGATCTACAACTGCAGAAGTACAGGAGGAGATTCTGGAGGCTGTGAACATGACTCCTATCAGCACACGAAGGGTAGCGTTGCAAGTCAATGTTCCTCATACGACTGTCTGGAGACTGTTGAAAGAGTATCAATTGTATCCTTATCATTTGCAACGTGTACAGGCCCTGTCACCAGCAGATTACCCTGCACGAGTTAGGTTCTGTCAGTGGTTCTTGCAGCAGTGTGGTGTAAATCCGAACTTTCCTGCCTTAGTATTATTTACAGATGAAGCACAGTTCACACGAGATGGCATAACAAATTTCCACAATCAGCATGTATGGGCGTATGAAAACCCACGCGTAACTGTTCCATCTCATCACCAGGTGCGGTTCTCCCTCAACATGTGAATCGGTATCATTGGTGATCGGATCGATTAGTTGGACCCCATGTACTTGTAAACAGACTTACGGGGCAGGCGTACACAAACTTCCTGGAAAACACCATGTCTCATGTTTTAGAAGACACTCCACTGATCAATCGTCAACACATTCACTTCTTGCATGATGGCGCTCCTGCACACTTCAGTCGTACGGCTCGCCGGTACTTGGATCGAAGGTTTCCTGATCGATGGATAGGTAGAGGTGGCCCAATTGCTTGGCCTCCACGCTCACCTCATCTGAACCCTCTCGATTTCTACTTGTGGGGCCATATAAAATCATTGGTTTATTCGTCTCCGGTGTCTGATTTGGAATCCCTTCGGAATCGAATTGTGGCATGTTCTGAGGACATACGCAATACTCCTTGAGTTTGGGATCGTGTTCGCAGGTCAATGAGACATCGATGTGAGGTCTGTATTCAAGCAGGAGGTGGACATTTTGAACATATTCTGTAATGAAACGACCTGCGGAAAGAAAAACGTTCCGGTGAATTTCAATGTTGTGAAGGCCATAACTCGGAAATGAAGCATTTCCGGACACATGTTGTAATGAACTATTTTGATTGTCTACATGTGGGAAATACATACCTGAAATTATGCCCCGCATTTTTGAAACACCCTGTATAGATTGTTTTCTTTATTTTTCAGATTCACGTGACAGCCCATCTGAACCACATGGTAAGTACAAATGAAACTGTTGACTTTTTAAATATCTTAATTTTAGTTGAGACATCATTTTGCTGCTACAACCTATTGTAGAAAATTTTGTACGTTTGGGCTTCTGTAGTCGTCCCAGCATATGACTGATTCTCAAAACAGTCCCTTGGCTGCTTGTTGAACGCTGTACTTTGTGCGGACGTCATTTTTAAATCCCAAACACTGGATTGTGCACTCGCCAAGCTGCATTCTGTTCACTATACAATTCTTTCACAGAATGTGACGAAAAATCAAGTGAAGGAAATTTTTGTATAAAATATGTAAAGAAAGAGTTTCAAACTAATTCTTAAATACAGGAAGAAATTTATGCAATAGAAATGTATCATATTATACTAGTAAAACTAAAATGTTCAGGTTAACGCACCTGGTTGCAACACAGCCACGTGAGTATCCTTCAGCGTTTATCGAAGACAACAATATCTTTATTAATTACTTGCACATCTTTATACAAATTACAAACTTCTCTCCTCTCCTCTCCTCTCCTCTCCTCTCCTCTCCTCTCCTCTCCTCTCCTCTCCTCTCCTCTCCTCTCCTCTCCTCTCCTCTCCTCTTGTCTCTTCTCTCTTCTCTCTTCTTCTCTCTTCTCTCTTCTTCTCTCTTATCTATTCTTCTCTCTTCTCTCTTCTTCTCTCTTCTCTCTTCTTCTCTCTTCTCTCTTCTCTCTTCTTCTCTCTTCTCTCTTCTCTCTTCTTCTCTTCTTCTCTCTTCTCTCTTCTTCTCTCTTCTTCTCTCTTCTCTCTTCTTCTCTCTTCTCGTCCACACCTGTGGAGTAACGGTTAGAGTATCTGGCCGCGAAACCAGGTGGCCCGGGTTCGATTCCCGGTCGGGGCAAGTTACCTGGTTGAGGTTTTTTCCGGGGTTTTCCCTCAACCCAATATGAGCAAATGCTGGGTAACTTTCGGTGTTGGACCCCGGATTCGTTTCACCAGCATTATCACCTTCATCTCATTCAGACGCTAAATAACCAGAGATGTTGATAAAGCGTCGTAAAATAATCTACTAAAATAAAAAATCTTCTCTCTTCTCTCTTCTTCTCTCTTCTTCTCTCTTCTCTCTTCTTCTCTCTTCTTCTCTCTTCTTCTCTCTTCTCTCTTCTTCTCTCTTCTCTTATCTTCTCTTCTCTTCATATTTTAAAGTATCTTCTTTCTTTCATCTTCATCCCTTCATTCTTCTTTTATTTGTCTCTTCCCCCGTATTCTCCTTCGCTTCCCTTACCTTATGTTGCAACAAGCTATATCTTCATACTAGGCAGTCTGTGCAACCTCTATACTACAAGCCAGTGACTTGCAATACTTCTGCTCCCCAGTGCAGTCTGAACTCGTCACAGCTCCGCTCGTGCCCAGTTGTGCCAGCTTGGTTTGTACCATTACTGTTTCCTTACATTATGTTATGTTCAATTGTTAACTGGGAGAAGGACACGGAGTAGATTTACATGAGTGCTGAACGGATGTGGTCAGGACCTGTCCAGGACGTGCGATAGTTGAGCTACGACAACATTTACACTTCCTTTCTAAACGGGATTAACGCCGCCCAGCAACGTGTTTATCATGCAACTCCTCACAGTTCAGTGCCGTCGTGTTGCAATAAGTTTTATCAATACATCGGCTTAGCGTCGCATAAAACGGGATTCTGGATTTAGTTTGCTGTTGGACGTGATTTTATTTGCTTAATAATGCACCCAATTGTAACATTAATGCACAAATCTCGTAAATTTTATTTACTACATTCGCTGATGTGCATGTATTGTTGTATTTATCTTTGTTTGACATTAATAAAGTTCTGGTTATGGAAGATGTTCAGTTTTTAATCTAAATGCACCATAAATACATTCCTTAGATAGTGTTTGAGACTGGAATGTCAAATTTGAAAGTATTTTGTTACGGATATATTCGCAAAATTCGTCACTCTTTGACTAAGATAAGAGTATCTACAGTATTTACTTTTTACAATTTTCGGCTCGTAGGCTGAGACGCTTGCCCGCCGAACCGAAGTTGCGCTCGGGCGCGGGTTCGATTCCCGCTTGGACTGATTATCTAGTTGGGTTTTTTCCGAAGTTTTCTCCAACCATAAGGCGAATGTCAGGTAATCTGTGGCGAATCCTGGGCCTCATCTCGCCAAATACCATCTCGGTATCACCAATTCCATCGACGCTAAATAACCGATTAGTTGAAACAGCGTCGTTAAATAACTAATTAAAAAAATTCGTCACTTATCGAATGGAAGTATAAAAAAAATTTAAGTTTCACCATACTACAAATAGCCTCGTGATGTCATAAGGTTTACATTGTTTGTGCAATATCTATTAAATTAATTAAAAACTATAAAATTAGATCAACTGATTGTTTTGTCATCTCTCTCGTTTTATACAAACAAATTAGGTCTATGTAGTCTACTGTACATTTATAATTTCAATTCACAAAAGAAAATTAGACGTTTAAAATCTTGATGATGATGATGATGATGATGATGATGACAGGATTTTGTGAAGAATACATACACAGCAAGAGGTACGCACACTTTTTAACGACACTCATCCAAATCAGCCACCTATTTGTCAGTCAACTGGGAGTAGAACAGAAGCGACTTGGCCATGTCGGAGAAATAAAATACAGACGTGGACAAATTATTTGACTAAAACGCTTTTCTTAGAAACATAATATAATTAGTCATATCAACTATCAGTATAATTCACAAAGTCTCTGTTGTTGTAAATATGATTGTTTACATCTTCTGGTATGTTTTTCCAATGGTTAAGTATATTTCTTTCTGCCTATGTTGGTACTACTGATGTTTTAATTATATACTGCAGAAAGTCTCTCTCCCATGGCCTGCAAGAAGACCGGACATGAACGAAATTGAAAATCTGTGATCTATACTGAAGAAGAAAGTGAACAAAAAGAGGCTTACAACGAAACATAGACTCATTTAAGCACTGTCTGATATCTGGCTAAATGATGCTGATTTTCAAAGAAAGTGTCAAACTTTGGTTTCCAGCATCCCTGACAAAATCAACGTGTTAATAAAGAATAAGGGAATGTTCACAAAATATTAGTAACCTCCAGACTCAATTTTCTGTTCATTATATCTGTCCAAAATACATTTTTGTTCATTATTTCTGCCGATAAATACAGCTTCGTTGCACATTTAATTAATTTAGTCTAATAATTTGTCCACGTCTGTAGTAATTTATGTAACTAGTGGCACAAGGGTCCAATAAAAATTAATATCATCAATAAAATTGTTACCATAGTAACCACAAGGTGAAGAAATATATTTCTCTTCCGTTATGGATACTATGGTAACAATATATTGTCATTGAATGAAAAAATCATAACATACAGGGAAAAGTGGAAAAATCACCTCTTGAGAATGGATAATATCTGCATTCCAATATAAACATATGGATAGATATCAACCTTCTGACTGTAGAGATGCAGGAAGACCTGCAAGAAGATGGCACGAAACAGGAGAGCTCTTGTAATCCTTGAAGAGTTGATGATGAGTGACCACAACCACACTGCTTCTGTATAAAACACATTAAATATTGCGTAAAATAGATGTTCTTAAAATACTATAGGGCAAGTTTAAAATGTTGTCGATGACGTCATAAGTGGCACAACAATAATGGCAAAAATATTTTGTTGCCATAAAATATTCCTTGCTAAATACAAGATTGGACGTGTTTGAGCTTTTGTCCAAAATCCCCTCATTCAGTTTAAATTGCAGTTAGATCTATATGTAGATGAATACTTTTAAGACTAGACTATCAGATGGCTATCAATCTGGAAGTGTGTAGTAAAAGTCAATGGTGCAGCGTTCACAGAAAGTTCTGAAAATAACAACAAATTTAGATTTTCGTCCTTTAATCCCAGCCTCTTTAAACAGGACGACTTTTTCTGTCAGCGGAAAAAAAGAAAAATAAACGAGATTTGCATTACCATAATAATACAAGGCAAAAATACAGAGGAGATGATACCGTGGGAAATGCAAACCATCGGCAGTCTTTAATGACTGGTAAGCTCTGGGATCCGTACCGGCACCGCTAGTAAGTAAACGATAAGAGAAATGACCTAGCGACGCTTTGGTATTATCAAAGAATCAAGCGTTCATATCTTAGCAACGAGGACGTGGGAAGCGAACATTTTGATTTAGCAGCAGAAGATATATAGGAAATATCAGCTGCTAGGTTAATGTAAACTAAATACATATAAAACTGAACATTTCGAGGGCTATCTTATTCTAAATCTTATGAATCCATTGTGATGTGATTGGTCCTTTTGATCGCCTAACCCAGGCATGTCAATTGATGCCCACAAGAGCAGCGCGCGCTTTAGAGCCCAGGAGAGCCTGAGCGCTTTACAGCGGGAAGGAAAGAGACAGACGAAAGAGGTGGTATATGCCGGTTGGTCGAGCTATATTCAGGGATGGCCAAAACTGATTCAATAGATAAAGGGAAGAGAACTTATTAAAAATGTATCCATGGTAATTTTTAGATTTGCCTGAGAAGTATAAGTGCATTATGAGAATGTAAGTTTTAATTTTAATGCTCATTTTTCACAAGTTTGATTTTTCTATTCAAAAGAAATATTTTCTCAATTTTTCGTAGAGAAAAGTGAAATTTTCAGATATAGGCCTATTTATTTAGTAGCCTTACAGAAAGTTCTCGTAAATCTAACATACCGTAAATACGTAGGGCCTATTAATGAAGGTAGTGTATTGAAAATTTCGAAAATATTCGCATGGAAATTGTTTCTAAGGAATTGAATTAACAAAGCAACTACTGTTACATCATAAGCAAAAGATACGTGCCCATGTGTTGTAAAAATGTCAGCTCTATAGCTTCAGCACATTTCGAGAAAATAATTTAATATTCTGATGATAGGAAGTTGCTCACCAATATCACCTTAAAAGCATAATGCGATAAGAGCTTAGTTATGTAATATCAGTTCCACTTAAAACAGATACAGTACCTAGGTAACTTTGCTTTGTACTGTAATATTGTTTTAATTGGTTTATTGATTACTTTTATAGGGCTAAAATATAAATTCCAACTTATCATGTCATACTCAATCTCTTTCTTTGGAATATCACTTTCTTTATGAATGATGTGTTTCATCCACTTAATACAGTATAATATTATACTACTATGGAATTTAAGTGAATATTCCTTCTTAACTCTCTATTATGTTATTAAGATTTAAAACACAAGTGCAATATTAAGAAATCAGTGTTAGTACTTTTGTTTTACAGACAATATAGATAATATCAAACAGAAAGAAGCCATATAAAAATAACGACATAAAATTTCACGTTCCGTTTGAAGTTTGTGCACCACTGTTTTCTTAATCCAACAGGTTGCTTATTCATATACACAACCCTTCCTCTTTCCATACTTAGCGCTTGCTGCCCGCGCACGACGTCAAGGTCAGAAAAATGCGCTTGCTTTGACATCACTGGTGTAGTCGGCCTCGTTCTATGCATTTTCGTCTTTCGTGTTTTATGTAAACGCCAGGCTTCGGCTCGTTAAAATGTTCTTATAACTTATGCTACAAGGAAATTATAGAGATAATTTGAAAATTCAACTCAAACATTCATAAATAAGCGGATATGTCGAGGAACGCAACTCCCGCATATAACGAAAGCAGACGACTGTATTCTAACCGTCCGTATGTCAAATTGTCACGCCACGTTATTGGACTTAAGCTATAAATATTTCAATATTTCATTTTTAATTCATTAATTTGTTTAGGAATATTATTTTTCACATAACTTCTCACAATGCGTTTAGATGCTTATGATTTAACGTTTTCTTGTAAGATATGATTTAGACCAGCCGTGGCGAAAATGTGACTCACGAGCACATTGTGGCTCGCAATGATAGCTGTGCATTTCTCTTGCTTCCTACCTTCCCCAACCCCCACCCTCTCACTCACTGGAGTCAAACTCCGTTCCATTTGTATTTGTCTCTGACCTGCGAGTGGCGTATCGTCGCAATGTCTCTCTCGAAACCATGTACCTCTACAAAAACGAAAGTTTCAAGGAGGATGGGAGGACGCAATTTTTTTGCTGTCAATATGATGAGAATATTAAATGTATGATTTGTTCACAAGTATTACGAGGAAAAGGGTTGTATAACATAAAACGGCATTATACTACATGTTACTGATGAAACATTAAAAGGTTAAGTGTTGTTATTATTATTATTATTATTATTATTATTATTATTATTATTATTATAACTACTATTATTATCATCTCTGTACGTCGATCCTTTTTCAGCAGATGTACGAATAATGCGGCTAGATCTTCAATTCAAACTCACAGATTTACAATGTGATGTTAAATGAAAGCTAGATGTAAGGACTTGACAAATGTTCAAGCTTTTCAAATCTTTGCCAAAAAATAAATATCCGAAGCTTCGTTCTTTCGCTTGCTCTGTTGAAGCCATGTTCGCTACAACTTACGTTTGTGAAAAATTATTTTCAACAATGACAATAGTAAAAACCAAATTTAGATCACGACTGACAGACAAACACCTTCGTGATCAACTACGACTGGCAGTAAGTGACATAATTCCTGACTTTGAAACTTTGTCGCAGAGACATTCTGAAGACAGTTAATTTTAGGTTCTGATAATGTGTCCAATGTTTTCTTGTTCATTTCTTTCTTCGTTACACGTACTAAACATTAGTTTGTAGCCTTGTACTATATAAAATAACATTTAAGTGCTTGACGTAAGGAAAATGAAAATCTGTTAATAAGTCAGACAGTTGCTTCACTTCCCCTTCGGGTGTCCGCCTGCCTCCATAGGTGCTATGCACGTTGCAGGTTACACAGTGGCTCGGCGCACGATCGCATTTTCGCCACGGCTGATTTAGACGAATCGCTTCAGACACATATCACTTTCCGACCACTGTTGCCAGGTTGCTGTAACCAAAAATCCCTACTGTCCTTATAAAATATCCCTATGTCACGCAAAAAGTCCCTAGAAAAATTATTTTATTTAATATAAGGAATTGTAAATTAAACTGTTTTTAAACCAATAAATAATAATGGAATATGTTTTACCTCGGGTATTGAAGATTCCCCTCAGATGCAATTGGATCTCTTCAACAATATCTCTAAAGTATATTTAATTTACTTGCAAAAGAAACTCTAACTGCTCTGTTGCAAGTTGTATTTCATCAGCTCTCTCTACATTCACATCTGCATTCAGCAGCAAGCTTCCTTTGCAAATTCACTGCTGAAGTCGCTCTTCCAGTGAGGGGCGCTGTGTGATTATTATAATTAGCGTGGCGAGTCTCGAATTACCAAGTTTGCTCCATCTGTCACATTTTAAATCTTTGCTTCCATTTTGCTCTTCAAGATTCAGGCAAAATTTGTCAAATATACTCACATCAAAATTACTGGACACTTTAAAACTCGCTTGTACAGATGAAACATCGCCATATTTATCGTCACTTACTTTAATGAAAAGATTGAAATCTTCCTTGGTAATAGTTATAAATGGATTAACGATTTTCCCTTAATTGCACCTCTGAAAGAGTCAAAATTATCAGTGATATCTTGTTGATAGCATTCATTAAAATTATCAGTCATATCTTATTGACAGCATTAATTAAAATCATCAGTGATAGGCTATCTTGTTGACAGCATTCGTTAAAATTATCAGTGATATCTCGTTGACAGCATTCATTTAAATTATCCGTCATATCTTGTTGACAGCATACATTTGAAGTATCAGTGATATCTTGTTGACAGCATACATTTGAAGTATCAGTGATATCTTGTTGACAGCATACATTTGAAGTATCAGTGATATCTTGTTGACAGCATACATTTGAAGTATCAGTGATATCTTGTTGACAGCATTCATTTGAAGTATCAGTGATATCTTGTTGACAGCATTCATTTGAAGTATCAGTGATATCTTGTTGACAGCATTCATTTGAAGTATCAGTGATATCTTGTTGACAGCATTCATTTAAACTATGTCATATCTTGTTGACAGCATTCATTTAAATTATGAGTGATATCTTGTTGACAGCATTCATTTAAATTATGAGTGATATCTTGTTGACAGCATTCATTTAAATTATCCGTCATATCTTGTTGACAGCATTCCTTTAAAGTATCAGTGATATCTTGTTGACAGCATTAATTAAAAGTATGAGTGATATCTTGTTGACAGCATTAATTAAAAGTATCAGTGATATCTTGTTGACAGCATTCATTTGAAGTATCAGTGATATCTTGTTGACAGCATTCATTTGAAGTATCAGTGATATCTTGTTGACAGCATTCATTTAAACTATGTCATATCTTGTTGACAGCATTCATTTAAATTATGAGTGATATCTTGTTGACAGCATTCATTTAAATTATGAGTGATATCTTGTTGACAGCATTCATTAAAATTATCAGTGATATCTTGTTGACAGCATTCATTTAAATTATCCGTCATATCTTGTTGACAGCATACATTTGAAGTATCAGTGATATCTTGTTGACAGCATTCATTTGAAGTATCAGTGATATCTTGTTGACAGCATTCATTTGAAGTATCAGTGATATCTTGTTGACAGCATTCATTTAAACTATGTCATATCTTGTTGACAGCATTCATTTAAATTATGAGTGATATCTTGTTGACAGCATTCATTTAAATTATGAGTGATATCTTGTTGACAGCATTCATTTAAATTATCCGTCATATCTTGTTGACAGCATTCCTTTAAAGTATCAGTGATATCTTGTTGACAGCATTAATTAAAAGTATGAGTGATATCTTGTTGACAGCATTAATTAAAAGTATCAGTGATATCTTGTTGACAGCATTCATTTGAAGTATCAGTGATATCTTGTTGACAGCATTCATTTGAAGTATCAGTGATATCTTGTTGACAGCATTCATTTGAAGTATCAGTGATATCTTGTTGACAGCATTCATTTAAACTATGTCATATCTTGTTGACAGCATTCATTTAAATTATGAGTGATATCTTGTTGACAGCATTCATTTAAATTATGAGTGATATCTTGTTGACAGCATTCATTTAAATTATCCGTCATATATTGTTGACAGCATTCCTTTAAAGTATCAGTGATATCTTGTTGACAGCATTAATTAAAAGTATCAGTGATATCTTGTTGACAGCATTAATTAAAAGTATCAGTGATATCTTGTTGACAGCACTCATTTAAAGTATCAGTGATATCTTGTTGACAGCATTCATTTGAAGTTTCAGTGATATCTTGTTGACAGCATTTATTAAAATTATCCTAATGTCTC